>NW_015629109.1:156534-158557 GCF_001515625.1 Sinocyclocheilus rhinocerous
CATGACACCAACTAATGCTTAAAGAAATGAGACAACGCTATTATACCAGGCCAGATAACTTCGTTTCCTTCCTCTCGTGACAGTGAGAGATTAGAGTTCCATCAAACAAGTCCTCTGAGATAGGGGGGCTCACAGTGTTAGTAAACAGAAAACATGGGGACGGGAAAAATGGCTGACTTAAACATCATGGCTCTGCTTAAATCCCGAGTGAGCTGTCTTGCTGTCAACATAGTGAAGTGACTGAATCAAAATGCTCAACATAGCAGCTACACTACCATTCAAAGGATTTTTAAAGGATTAGTTCACTTCCAGAATGAAAATTTCCTGATAATTTACTCACCGCTGTGTCATCATAGATGTTCATGTCTTTCTTTCTTCAGTCGAAAAAGAAATGAAGGTTTTTGAGAAAAAACATTCTAGGATTTTCTTCCATATAGTGGACTTCAATGGTGGCCAGAGGGTTGAAGGTCCAAATTGCAGTATCAATGCAGCTTCAAAGGGATCTGCACGATCCCAGCCGAGGAATAAGAGTCTTATCTAGAGAAACGATCTGTCATTTCCATGCTCGTCTTGCACTAGTTCGACCTCACGCTTGATGTAATCACGCACGCGACGTAGGCCAAAGTACCGACCTATATTATATACAGTGGGTACGGAAAGTATTCAGACCCCCTTAAATTTTTCACTCTTTGTTATATTGCAGCCATTTGCTAAAATCATTTAAGTTAATTTTTTTTCCTCATTAATGTAAAAATGAGATAAGACCCTTATTCCTCAGCTGGGATAGAACCCTTTGAAGTTGCGTTGAAACTGCAATTTGGACCTTCAACCCCATTGAAGTCCACTATAATCCTGGAATATTTTCCTCAAAAACCTTCATTTCTTTGCGACTGAAGAAAGAAAGACATGACCATATATATATATCTGAATATATATTAAAGAGCACAAGTTTGCAATTTTGGAACAGCTTTTGTGTCAGGAATTCAACTAAAACTGTTATCTAGTTTTAAACAGATCCTGTGTTTTCAGGTTAGCAGGCATATACTGTAGCTTTCATCAAGAGGAGAATGAGAGTGACTCTCACTGACACTCTATAGATAATTACACTCTTTGTCATTTATCTCTGTAGAGCTCTGCTAATGAGAATCCAACATGATTCAGCCGACATTAATGTTCACAAGTAGACCACAGTAATTATATTCACATATGATGTGAATATATGTCCTTGATCATTTCCGAAGTTTATCCAGGATCTTTTTTTCATCCTCTGGCTGCCATGGTGATCTAACAGAATGATGAGCGAGGAGAAACAGTTATTCTGGACTCCTCTCGCTGCTCAATCTGCCTCGCAGTGTGTGGCACATGGCTGTCGGAGGCAGAAATCCTCTTATACTGCCTCCATTAGAGGTGCATGCCCTCTTCCCAACAAGACCACACCATTTCCCCCTCTCGCTCTTGGCTCTCACACAGACCCTTTTCTGAGCATCTGGAGGTCACTAAGACACATGCAGAAGACATGGAAGCTGGCTCATAAGAGCAACTAACACTGCCCCGAGATTGAGTCAGGGATCAGAGTTCGCAGCTATTGAGTCTCAGCAGCGGCAGGAGGAAGCAACTGTGTTAAGGGTTAATGAGAGTTAAATCCAAGACAATATAGTGTAGCTGTTGATACTAATGTAACATTAAAGGGTTAAGAAAAACCCCTTTATTTAACCCTTTCATTATCACAGTTGAAACTTTACCTTCAGTTATTAAATATATTGAAATAATTTAATTTAAAATATAATTAAAGAATTTAACATGTTCAGTGAATTTGATATTACTGTTACATTCTGGTTTCTCAATACTGGTTGAAATTAATCAGAACTGTTGTATATTATACAGGGTTTCTGCAGGTTTCATGATAGTAAATTTAAAACCTTTAAAGACCAAATAAAGAAAACGTAAGGAATAAGTTGGAAGGAGCACAATACTAATCTCTAGATGTATATGTTTTGTATTAGTAATGCTTCAAAGTTTACTT
>NW_015629109.1:159308-190786 GCF_001515625.1 Sinocyclocheilus rhinocerous
GGGGGGGGGGGGGGGAATCAAAGGGATTTCAAGTTTTAATATTCCATTGACAGATATTTGTTCTAGTTTAAATATTTGTTCTTGCATAAACTGATTGTGTAATTTTTCAGAAAACAAGACTTCATATCTTCAATTTGCATCTCAAGTAAATGTATCTTGATTTAAGGATGTTCTATATTTATACAGAAGAATGCAACATTTAATGCCATGACTTTATGAACTTTAAGGCCTTAATTTTTGAAAAATGCTAAGACTTAAGACATGCAGAAACCCTGAATATTGTTAGCACTAGTTTCTAACCGTACGCAATAAAAAACAAATCTGTAACACTTTTCAGACCTTACTATGTGGAAAAAAAATACATTAAGATTCTCACAGCACCTCAAGTTCATGGTTGCACATCCATTTCTTGAATTTCTGCTGTTTTTCTGCTCTTTTGACTGATGTCAAACAAGAAATGCAGCTGAGCAACTGAACTGATCTGCCAGAATAAAATTTGCTGGGGAAAGAAAAAAAAATCTAATTCTGACCTCTGATCCTTAAGCTTAAGTGTGAAAAACACATATCCATTGCATTTCATTCCTTTTCCCCTTGAAGTTTGAGCACTGAACAAACACAGTGACTATTTCAATGCAGTCTGCACAGAAATTCAAAATCATTCTCTGTTGACTGTCTCTATTGTCAGCAGAAGCGTGTTTGTCGTATTGTATAAGTGCACAGTTTGAAAGACAAGCTTTGTTGAAAGTCTAGAAATTGATCCAATGTTCGCTTCAGGGGATAGTGAACTCAAATGAAAATGGTCATCTTTCACGCACCCTCATGTTGTTCCAAGGCTGTATGAATTCCATTTTTTTCTGTAGAGTACAAAAGCAGGATGTTGAAATACTGTGCTGGTCTCTTTTCAATGAGAACTGAAGATTTCAAGCTTTAAAAAAGCATCATAAAGTAGACCATAGGATACATCTGCTATATCCCAACTCCACAACAGCTTCCTGTAAGAAACAGACTGAAATTTAAGTCATTAAATCACGTTTTTGGGTGAACTGTCCTTTTAAATGCTAACTTGTGAATAAACAGTTATACATTTGCCATATAGATGCGGTTTACATTTGGCTACATTGTCGTCTTCAGTTTCCTCTCACACCCAGAGTGTCCACACCATAGAGAACACAAGAACCAGAAGGAGAAGAGAGAAGACACAAGAGTTGCAAGCAGGTGAGAGTCACACAACCGCATGGACCAGAGCACTCAGTGTGTCAGATCATGTGTAGCGCACACACATATTCCATGCGTACTGGCAGACTGAGACACTCATGTAGTTCATATCCCATGATGAAAGACAGGTTAAAACAGCAGCAGGGTGTTTCCCCTTGAGGACTGACAGATGTGAGGATGAGAGAAGAAACACAGCTGGAAGGACAGATACGAATACTGAAACTTTCTGGACATCTTGAGGTAAAACTTACTATTTAAAACACCAAAAATATAACATTTAACACCTGCCTGGAGAGAGAGAGAGAGAAAATAAAAGATTATGAAAGTAGAAATAAAACAAATTGGGACAACGAGGCGACAAATGTTAATATCTTTCACAGCTCTCCTAAATCATCCTAAATTACACTTTATTTCTCAATATACCCACAACAAATGGTGGCAGAACAAAAAAAAAATTATATATTTTTTTTAAATGAAATTCAGGATTAATATAGCACAAAGCATCTTATAAGCATGATATAATGAAGAGGGGGCAAGAAAAAGGAGACAGGGACATAAGGTGGATTTAAATGTGAATCTGAATCATCTGTGTGTTCACCACGGCACTTTCTGCTGCACCATGGCTCTGACCTACATAATGTTAATCTCAATTTTCATATTTCTCAATTTGAGTGAATATATATGGGTTTGAGTCCTTCAATTATTTAACATAAAAGGTTTAGAAAGGTCAAAGAATTGAGCCAATCAAGCTGAACACCGCTAGATTCACTTGAGACATGAAATGGAGATGAGCTCTTTCTTCATTTGACAAGGACATGATGTCCTTCTGTTAAAGGCCAAAACATATTACATGAATGTGAAGTTAGATCTCATTAACCTGAAAATGAGTTATTTCCAGTGTTTTGACTTAATAAAGGGCTGTAATAAAGCTGAAACAGCACATCGGCGCAGCAATGAGAGAGAAATCTGGGCAGAACTCTGTTCTAAAAGTCATAAACTAACATTAGAGAACTACATTATACCATAATCTCATCAAAAAGCCCTTTCTCACAGAGCTAATAAATACCCTGAGTTGCACTGGGCAAAACCGGGGGGTTTATGGTTCATTAGGGCAGTGGAGAACAGACGCGATGGTGTTTTTAGTAGAGATGATGGCCATTCAGCTAAAGCCCCAAACGAAGGCGATTCCTCAAGTGCCGTTTTAGCAAGAGACCCAGTGCTCACCTCCATCATGCTGGGTGGATCTGCCACTATTCTGAAACCAAATGTGGTTAAAACATGAGGACTGCATTTAGAGTATCATTTTGTCTTTAAAAAAACCATTGAGGGAGAAACATGCTCGGGACTCATTAAAAATACATTCATGGGTCTTCTTAGCCTTCATAAACTTCGTATTTTGTAAATGCTCAAATTTAATTTGAATCGTGTGGTTACTGCATTTCCATGTGCCACTGAAAACTCAATTTTGTCATTGCAGGAATAAATTACATTTTAAAATACATAAAAGTAGAAAATATTTTTTATATTCCAGTATAATTTCAGAAATGACTGTTTTTACTGTATTTTTGATCAAATAAATGCAGCCTTGGTGCAGCCTAAAATACTTTTTAGCAAACATCTTACCAAGCCCAAACCTTTGAATGGCAGTGTACTTTATACAGTGACTGTTTTAAAGGGATAGTTCACCCCAAAATGAAAATTCTGTCATTTACTTACCCTCAAGTTGTTCCAAACCTGTATGAGCTTCTTACTTCTGTTGAACACAAAACATTATATTTTTTCACCTCACTGATTTCTATAGTACCCCACCCCTCCATATTATGGAAGTCAGTGGAGACCAGAAATGATTTGGTTATGCACATTCTTCAAAATATATATATTTTTGTTTTCAGCAGAAGAAATACATTTGGTAACACTTTATTTTAAGGTGTCCTTGTTACACATGTTATATGTACTTACTATTACAATAACAATACATTATGCATAATTAGTAACCCTACTAATATGCATAATAGTAACCTTAACCATATAGTAAGTACATGTAGTTGATTAATATTACTCAGTACTTAAATGTAGAATTACACCGTAACAAGGACACCTTAAAATAAAGTGTAACCATACATTTATACAAGTTTGGAACAATTTGAGGGTGAGTAAATCAAGACAATTTAAATTTTTGAATGGACTCTTCCCCCTTTAACTTAAAATTGTATTTTGTCAGTGTTAACCATGACTGTTAATACCAAATCAATGAAAACACCAGAAATCTCCATAGATGCATTGGTGTAGTTACTGTGTTTTGCCTTTGTAGTGTAGTGTAGTAACCATAGTGTTTTATATAATGTTCTTCATGTGACACAAACTGTGTTGTAAATATTCAAAAAAAGGAACTCAGCACCACCCCAACCCTCAAAACCAGTCAGACAACATGGCACTTTGCTCATTTTTATTTCTCAGATTTAAATACAATGACAGGGTCTACCTCAGAAGGAAAGAAATTCAAACACTGTTTCTGTATGGCGGGCAAGAGCGGGAAAAGAAGAAATGATGACCGTTGAGTAAACCTCACAGAGGAAGCCGAGAGATGCTTGTAAAGGTGCTGGCAGCGGTTCTTTTGCCACAGAAAAAGAGAAAACACACGTCCTACACAAATGCCCAGAAATGTCACTGAACACTCAGATCACATCAGAGAGAGATAAAAATACGCTCAGTAAGTTCACTTGGTTAGTTCTGATCTAACTTCAAAATATCCATATATATATACTGAAATATAGAATCTCATGATTAAGGAGGCGTTTTCTCAGCAAGCTGTTGAGTTCACGGTTGCTCTGTGCATCCCCCTCATTTCTTTAAAAGTCTTGCCCCAAAATATAGAAATCTGATTGGGCAGATCAGGTTTGCTAGGATGGGGTTTGACAGCTGGTGATTGGCTAAAAATTTACATGAAAAAGATGATTGGCTAACATGTCAAAATTTAAGATTAAGGTAAGTACGTTGGTCCTATTTGAAGCAGCTACGGGTAGAGTTATCTGTAGCCTACTCGCTTTAAAAAAAAAAAAGAAAATGACAAGAAACAAAGTCCTTGGGCAGAAGAGAGGATATGCACAGAGTATTAAAAAAAAAACAACAACAGAGAGAGAAAAATGTTCAACGTTAGAAAAAATAAGAGAGCATACTGATGTTTTGTTGTGTTTTTTTTTTGTCATGATTTTTTTTTTTTTTTTTTTTCTCTGCGAATGCATCTTGTCTTCCTCAAGGTCTTTGGAACAACGACTTAGCGGCGATAGCCGAACTCATCCGCGTCATCATCACGGAAATCTCCATAACGCCAAATGTTAAGCTGCAAATGAAAAGGAAAATAATCAGTTAAAGACAGATAGTTAAAATATAGCTCTAACTGTACACTGTGGGAATGTCAGCCATGCAACTGGTGAGAAAGTCAAAAAAAGCTCTATTACTAAAATTAATTCAGATTTCAAATGCAGTTTTGGACACTTTCATTGTGGCTTTGCTGAAGTTAAGCTGCCAATATAGTATTAAGTTAACACTTTATATATATTTTAAGCACTGTAACCATGCATATGAGACTTATTGACCCTGCATTGAAAGCATCATAGTTTATAATGAAGACGAATCCTCTAAAGCAGCAGATCTTTGATGTTTTAAATGGGCTTCTTCTTCAAATGGACACGTGAGGTAAAAGAACATTGCAAAAATTGTTGAAAGAAAACAAACATTTGAACCCCCCCAAATTCTAAATAACTTCAATGAAACATTAATACATATCAAATTGAGGCTTTAAGTCACCTGACAGCACTGATTCACCATCATTAAATTCTGATAAGCGTTTTTGCCCTTGTGTCTGTGAGACTGAGGCGCAGACGGCCAGCGTGTAGACAGGATCATTAAAACACGAGCTGGTCTGTAACACCATCACACCTCAGTAATAACGAGGCGAACGGTCGTTTACCGTGCTCTTTAACTCTAGTCCTTTCACATCCAGTCACGCGTGAAGACTTTACCTCCAACAAATTCCATCGCAGCCCTTCTATTTTACATCGGTTTTGCCACAAAGCAGCGAAACGGTTCATTTGTGCAAAAGAGAATCGTTTCGGCTTCAGAGATTCTTCGGGAAGATGGGAAATCATTTTGTATGTCATACAGAGGCTTTTATGTTTTCTCAATTTCTGTCATCGGTGTGCATGTGGCTGTTAACTCTGAGAGAATCACAGCTAATTAATGTCTATGATAATTAGCGCCGTCGTTAGCAGGGACATCATCATCAAGCTCTTGGGTTGGCATGGTTCTCTCTTCTGCTCGAGTCTTGTTAAACAGCTATTGGCTTGTCATATGGAGCAATGTTTTAGCCAAAAGACTGTTCAATGTGCACCGCGCTGCATAAAAGTCAATGTTACAGGTAACAAAGCCAAAGCCAGTTCTGAAAACAAAACTCTTCGGTTTTCTGTGCCAACAAGGGCATTAAGCAATATAGACAAGCAGCAGGGAAGGAGAAATGCAAGTAAAGAATAATAATAATAATAAAGACACTAACATGAACTGAGGATGCCTCAAATATACAGTCTAGCGCTAAAATTATATTGTATATACCTATGTATGTAATAATAGGTAACACTTGTTTACATGAGGTTCAATTTGTTAACATTAGTTAACATGAACTAACAATGTATACATTTGTATTTAATGAACATTAATACAAATACAGTAACAAATGTATTCCTCATTGTTAGTTAATCTTATTGCATTTAACTAATGGGTTGGTTGGTTGATGTTTTAATGTCATGCCAGTTTTCTATATTCATTTACAATTTGAAATAAAATAAAAGAGCAATTTAAAACCTATATCAGGTTTTTAAAATTCACTTTAGATAACTCTAAAATAGATTCAGGGTTGAATCTGTAAAAAATTTCTTCAAAAGTGTTTGCGGAGTAATATTATTTCCTAAAAGATTTTAAACCAGCACAATTTAATAAAATGTTTAAAAGAAACTGGACTCGCTGGCATGAAGAGCATATCGGTGAATCTTCATTTGATATTAAGAACTTGTGTGTCTTTCTTTAATGTCCTATTTAGCATAATGTATATACAATCTGATCCTAGTGATTAATGAAAATAAAGATGCAACTTTTACCCACAGTAGGGTTAACTTCATACACTGATCCCATTCATTTTGCCATTTGTTGATGACGCAAGATGCTGTGGTGAGTTTAAAAATCTGAGGGTGGCATGGAACACATTTCGATATCTGTGAATAGTGCTTCTTTAGCAGCAGCGTCCGCCTGTTTGTTACCTAATGGAACCTTATTTTAAAGTGTTACCTATATAAATATAAATAAATGAATTGCTGCAAAACACAGTGGTTGACCAGTCAGAATTTACAGCTGTGTGATAAAGCAGAAAGATTTAAAGAGGATGAGAGTTTAAAATTACAGCTCTTACCCTGGCACTCTTGGCAGATTCCTGGCCATTCAGATATTCAGTCACCTATGACAAGCAAAAAGTACATTTAGACAGAGAAAGGCCTAGTGTTGTGTTTAACTTTAACATACCCAAACAACATCCTTCAGCATCTTCAACAAAATAAATAACACACATAGGACATTATGGAGCACAGAGATTGTTTTTCCCAGATTGATGCTGTGCAGAATCCACAAGTCAATCACAGTAAGTGCACCTTGTTTAGATGATGTTTTAACAGACCTTCATCTTGTTGTGACGCTCCTGATCATCAGGGGGGCGACTGGAGCCATGTGCATGCAGAGTATGCATTCAATAACAAGTGAGCCACTAGACGGCCTGTGTGTCTCTTGCTCGCTTTCTTTTCCTGCACCACAGACACAGGCCTGAATAACACTAAACATATTGACCGCTTCTGCCACAGCAAGCATTGAGAGTCACTGACTGAGGCATAGATGAGTCAGAGAGCGAGATTGACTTCGACTTCGTTTCCGGTTCAGAGCAGTATCGGCAATATCGTTAGAAAGCTGGAAAGGTCTGTGTTTTCTGAAGTACCAGGTACAGATGAGATCACAGCCGAGGATTTAATGCACAAAGATGGCAGATGTTAAAAAGCGTAGGGTGTGCTCTTTTAGCAGCGTGTTTGCATGTGGGGGTTAATTGGCTGGCTGAAGATCAGGTGATTCTTCAGTGCTTTAGGACACGCATGAAAAGACCCCGAGGTACATCTGGGCTCTGCAGCTGCAGACGGCAGAGAAAAGTGCAGCTAACGCAGTCTCCATCCATCAAGCATCTGACGCACCACAACATGCAACACAGCACCTCACGCGCCACATTCACACACACCATCATCAGCAGTTTCACAAACTCTGCTGATAGCATCATGTGTGACAGTTCATCGACATTTCAAGATTAGGGATGCACAGATATTAATAATACTGCTAAGCTGATAATTATTACTGATAAATGGTTGATATGAAAAATGTACAGTTTCCATTAGAGCATGGAGCATACCTTGAAGGCAGTGTTAAGTCACTTTGGATAAAAGCATAAGCAAATAATACAATGTTTTGCTGAAATTATTTAAAAATAAAATAATTTTAAATGCCTCAAGTGAATTTAGGCATCACAACATTATAATGTACAGTATAAAGTACAGTATAAACAATGGATATTATAATATTGACCCAATAGTCCAATAACTGATATACTGTAGTTATTGTGTATCCTTAATCAAGATATCATCCTTTTTTTTAACTTACAAACAGTAGTATTATCTTGATGCATTGTGACACATTGTCAAACTTGTATCACCATGCATATTGTCTCTTCTTGTAATAGGTGTACGATATGTACAAAATGTTTTCACAATGAGTAATTTTATTTCGTAACAATATAGTTACGTTTTTTTTATACTTAAAGCTATAAAAGTTATTCAGTCAAGAGGAAAGATTTCCTTTTTTTCTTGTTTGATTAACATGACAGACAGCAGCTGGTATATTAGGCTGCTGTCACTTTAAAGGTGACATATCATGAAAATCTGACTTTTCCAGGTTTTAAGTGCTATAATCAGGTCCCCAGTGCATCTACCAACCAAGGAAACTTGAAAAAGATTAACCCAGTAAACTTTGTTTTGGGAAGCCTTTTTCTGAAAGCGTCTGAGAAAACAAGCGCGTCTGATTTCGCTGCCTTGGTGACGTGGCAAAGGGATCTCGTTATAATATTACCGCCCCTTAATCTGTAAGTTTACACCCACGGCACGGTCATTTGATTTCGCAAGCGACAACGGTGTACCAGCTCTAATGCCATGGCGAAAGTTTGAGCAAAACATGCTAACTGTTCTGTCTTTGGCTGCACAGACGAGCACAGAAGACTATTTAGATGTATTACATATTGTAAAAAGGGGCATAATATGTCTCCTTTAAGACCAAATGCACGGATTCAATATACCGATACACAGATTTCAGACATCAGATTTCTTTCCCAATTGTTTACGTTCACTTAAGACACAACAGACTGCGCTTACATTAATACTTGCCAATACAGGCAAACTGACATTTTTATGTATTTGACCACTGAAGAGCAATAATCTGCAAAAAAATAACTGAATTCAAAATTGCATGCTATCTGAGAGGCAGATCTGTGCTTAATTATCTCATTCATGAATGTTTCTTTATCACTCAATGACAATGTGTTGTCAACTTATAGTGTATCACCATCACAACAGAGTCTGAAAGCACACACACACACTTCTCCTTTCCAAGTGCCATTTCTGTGCCCTCTATTCATAGCCCTCACTCTTGTGGGTTCAGGTGGCTGTTTTACCAATCTGCAGACTGCAACTGAGTCTTTTACCGTCTCTCGGCATGAAATGATGGGACAGTGATCAGATTTGCGGTGTTCTTAGAAACACTCTATAATACCCAGTAATGCAGGCAGCCTGAAAATCAAAGCGATCATAGACACAGCCGCACAGCATTCGAAGAGAACAGTTTGGACTTTGATCATCTCAGTACAGAGATTAAACAACAGAAAGACGCTGGAGCTGAAATGGCTTCTCTGTCCCAGATCAAGCCTGTGTTCAATCCACAGGGCACAGGAATGAAATGGGGTTTTTAGGCAGCGATGCGTGTCATTCAGCATGTGTCCCGGCCCGTTTGTGTGGATGAGTGTGTGTTTGATACTAGAGGAGCAGAAAATTCCCCATTCTAAGCTTAGCTAACTTCTACTGGTTAATGGGTAATGGAGTTGTCAGGAGCGAGGCATGATGGGATATGACTGGACATGGGGTGCCCTGTAAACGCCTGATTGTACTTTAGCTGAGATGAAATAACAATCTGAGACTTTGGCTGTTTAATTTAGTCATTTAATGATGTGTCAAGTTAAAAATAACTTGAAAAGCATCTTACTAAAAGCCCCCTAAGCAATATGTCCAACTGGACTCAGGCAAACTAATTATACGTGGGTTCCTTCATAGCAATTAATTCAGCAAATTAAAGACATGTTAAGGAATGAAACAGGAGAGTAACAGAAATATAAACCACTATTTTAAACCCTAGACGACTTTCCATTAAATGCTAAAAAGCTACAATTCTCATAGGACAATTTCATCACATAACAATCGTAATAAAAAATACTACACCTCCCTTGGGCTTTACCATCTGGATTGTACAACTAAATATCACCAGAATATGACAGTGAGAAAGAGAGATATTAACAGTGCTATGGTTTCATCAAGCCATCAATAGCACCACAGGTTTGTAGAACATCTCTGGCTGAGATCAGACCACCTTTCATGCCTTAATTAATGTCTCCAAGGGAAGGTCATTATACAGCAACAAGACCTACAAACTCTTTCTGAAATGATAAGTCCAGAGTTTAGCCATTTTAAATCAACAATCTAAGTCAATACTGGATGCTTAAGGAGAATCTCCCAGAACAAATCTCCAATAAGACTGACTGCACTCTATGACAGTAACGCTAATTGGTATGTGAGCTTGTAATTAGCTTGTAAAACTAATGAACGTGAAAAGGCACCAGAGTCACTGATGGTACGCTACAGTAAGCATAAACTTAGCGCTGATGTAGCATAAATACAAGGAACCTCTGTACCAAACCCTGCGAGCTGGCTTGTTGCCTGCTGCCTAAATAGACAGTTACCTAGATACCCTTTTTTGCATTAAATAAAAATGATGTATAATTACTTCTCTTGACTCCTCTGTCATCTTGGATTAGGTTCATTTCACTGATCTTGTTGTAGTGCATTTTTGCAGACCTTGTTGGAAAAACCGTTGCACGAGAAGCCCACTAAAAGCCCACCAAGCTTTAAATGCAGAAGCAGCACTACTAAACTGACCTCAGAACAGCTTGACGTGAATTCGGCCCTTTCAATCGCATCCCGTCCGATAACACACAGACATCTCATCCAGCATGCCAGGATGAGGAAGAAAATCAGAGAAAGAGAGACAGACTAACACAGAAATAAGAAAGAGCAGTGTTTGACAAACACAGGGAGGGAAATGACACATCGATTTCAACTATCGATCCCGAGAACTGATGAAGCTCATGCACACTTATCGAAAGGCCTGCGTTATCCGCACGCAGGTGGAGAGAAAGAGAACCGGTGGGCCTTATCTTTCACTCTCTCCCTGTCAGACAGACGTTCCCATATCTGACTCCTACTTTCACTCTAAAGATTTCCTTTCCCTTTTTCGTTCTCCTTATATGGATATTCAAGGACTCATTTCTCACTAGACCACAGTGAATGTGACGGACTGACTGACGTATGGACTCTGGTCTGGAGACTTCAGCAGAGTAAAGATTTGCTGATAGCAGGAAGTCAGGTGTCAAGCATGGCAGATACCCTTCAGCAGCAGAGAGGACGTTGGGAAAAAAAGATCACAGAGCACAGTGTGTTTAAAAGGAATAAAATATCACAAGACAGACAAAGGGGTGTGGGGTCACGGGTGGGATGGCAGCGTGTATTATGAAGGCAGAGTAAATAATCACTGCGTATTAACAGTGTTTTAAATCACAGCTAATTTACTACGGTTTGATCCACTGCTTTGTCTTTAATTCTGCAGATTATGATTTATCACACCGCTTTCACCGACATGTAAATACATGCAAATTTCCAAACTACATCCTCCTGCACACGGTGTACTGCACTGGAGGCCAAACCAGCAGCAAGAAAAATGGGGAAGGAGAGAGAGAGGACAGAGAAAGAGAGCGTGAGTGGGAGAGATAATGAATGAAGGAGAGAGTGAGATTAGAGAATCTTTATGAAAAAGCCAAGGGTGAAAGCAGAAGACAAGTGGCATGGCGCCACCACACTATACTAAAGTGCCAATGCTAGCCAGACTGTGGACTCGATCTGGCATACATGATGTGCCCTTCATGTGCATTTACAGATGATGGAATGTAATAGTGTAATAAGATAGTTATTATTACACATTCATAAATGTATAAGTCTGCATTAATGGCAGGAAAAGTGGCAAATATGAAAATATAGTTGAAAATATATTACAATGTTCAGATGAAGGAATATTTCCATGTTCAGTTCACTAATTTCTGTCCAACTAGCATCACCGAATGAAATGGCAAAAAAGATCAGTTTCCTGAACACTATCTGCCATTGGTTGGTCAAACAGATAGTCCCGCCCATAAACTCACAACACCAATGTTGTGGTGTTGGGCTGATCAGGATGCTCAAACACTTTCAGTTGACAATCATTTATAGCCATGTTTACATGTCTCAAAACTACTGGAGCTTTCTTTGGATGTACATTGAGCTGTAATGCGGAACTAAAGCATGTGTACAGTATTTGAGGTACAGTATGCCAGAGCACAAGTGATTCATATATCTATGGGAGTGTGAAACAGGAGCAGAAGTGAGTGCCACCGAAGTCAGACAGCTCAGCTCTATACATGCACCTCAAACAACCTGTTAGCACAATAGAAAATGAAGAAAGAAAGCGCGAGAGAGTGAGAGGCGGGGACGAGTGAACCAGAACAGCAGTGTTCCTATGGGAACAGGGAAACGGTGGACCTGACGTGGCTGTCACAACACCCTCCATATGCTCAGAGTCTACAAACCGCTTCAAGTTCATCACAAGCAGACTGCCAAGAACAAACCTGTGTGGTTTGATTCAGGAGTAAAAACTAATTACGTCAGGGCGGCAGAAGGTCATAGGATAAATAGCTGTCAAGTGTCTCAAATCAAACTGAGGGAGAAGAGTTTGTAAGCAATTAAGAGTCTCACCTCAAAGCGCGATAAACAGCTATTAAATGAAAGTTTCCAGAGTTTGTTTAAATGTGTAAACTAGGGCTGTGTGATTTAGTCTCAGTCCTGTGTCAAATGTACTTTTTAGTTATCATAGTCAACCTTGTCCTGTTTTTGTTTAGTCAAGTTTTAGTCGACTAAATGTCTCTCTCGCTCTCTCTCTCTCTATAGCTCAAAATTATAATCGAAATGATTGTTGTCATTTGAGAAATTTATTTTTACATTTCAGGTATTGCACTTTCACCAATAAGCACAAACCATCTGAATGTGAACTCATACACATGGTTTATTTTACCTCATCTAGTGCACTGATTTATTATAGGTTAATGTATAAATTAATATCAAAGACTTAGATATGCACTCTGTCTGTAAAAAAAAAAAAAAGTCGAGATCTCATGAAAGAACACAGACTGTCTGAATGACACTTTCATTTAAACTGAACATCTCACAAGGAGATCGTTAAACTTTAGCTTGTTTGTTGGTGTTTTCAGATCATCGTCAGCACTTCTGTAATGAAGAGTGAGTGCGTACACATGGTTGCCAGATTGCCAAAATTAAGCAAAACATCGGGCAGAAAATGTATCCTTTTAACAGGGATTTGAACTCTTGATATCTGGCAACCACACACAAAAGCTTGCATTGTAGAGGCATGTACAGCAATAATATTTCGTCTCATTTTTTAGTCGAAAATAAAACAAGATTTTTGTATGGTTTTCATTTTTAAAATACATTTTAGTCTCATCTTTTATCGCAACGTTATTGCATGTTGAAAGAGTTTACCTTATTGTCATCTCGTCATCGTCTTGTTTTAGTCATGGGAAAAAAAGCTTGTCAACAAACATTTTTCATCATAGTTTTCATTAATGAAATTAACACCACTGTGCGATTAAGTTATAATTATAGTATTAGTGTTGTAATTTTACAGTAGCACTGAATGAATACAATTATTTATTTTACAGTGAAATATTACAATAGTATTTTTTATTTTAATGTTTTAACAATAAATTAATAATAATAATAATACAAGTAAAATTTTGGGGCACATTGTGCATCCACAGAAACGAGCATAGCAAATTTGGAGCTTTTAAAAACAACAAATAAAAAAAAAACACTTTAAATCATTGAGTTTGATCGGAAAATATAATGTTTTCCTCTAATCGTGCAGCCCTAGAATAAACTAATCTCTGACAGTAAAAACAGCTTTTAAATAAAGAGATCTAAATGCTCAAACTATTGAATTAAGTCCTCTAAGGTCCTGTGTGAGCGGCAGTGTGTTTGTACGCGCTTGACACAATGCCACAAATGAATGCAGCAAGTTTTAAACATGCTCAAGAAATGGCACAAGCATTACATAACAGGAAAGGAGAAAGAGAGGAAGTGAGAGCGAGACTGATAACAAGGGGAGAACAAATGGTCAGTGCTTCATAATAATACAAAATGGCTGCCGTCAGAGGCCCTGCTGTGAAACAGCGAGGTGTATTTCAGGGCACATAGATTACAACAGATCCCAGTTAAAGCTAATGCCGCCTCTGGCTCAAACTAGCTGACCAGTGGCTCCACACTCATTATTCAGGTTCTTGTATTTAGATGCGTGTGTGTTTGTCACTTACCATTTTCTGCAGGTGCTTCTCTTTCCGTACGTCCACCATGACAAGGCCTTCTTTCACCAGACCCAGACCCACGTCATCTTTCGAGTCAGTAAACTGCAGCGTGACATGTGGGCAGACAGCTCCACTGTATTCCACGTTCAGCAGACACTGTGTGTTTTGAATGTCCCTCACCATACTGTCCACGGCGTCGGTCCGTGCGTCTTCCTGTGGGTGAGGTCATCAAAGGAACATGTCACATATCCATTCATCCTAAACCAGGTTTGATTTCTACAAACTGCCCACAACACAAACACTTACAATTCCACACACTATTTATAGACACTTCAAAGTCCTCAGTGTGTGCTCTGAGCCAATCAGACTCCAGCTCCAGCTGCGGAGTTGCTCATTCATCACACTTACACTTACACACAAGCGCTGCGATAATGATAAATGTCGATTTGAAAACAAAAAAACAGATCAAAATACCTCTACACCAACACAATGTTTCACAAATGTTCGACGCACGAGGTGAGAGATACAGATCTGATATTTCTCGCTCTCATACACACACACACACACACGCTTTGCTCTTGTGAGCCAACCCAGTCTCCATGGCAACCTCAGAGCATGTTCCCCTTGGGGGGAGTAATGGTGGGGGTACGAGATACAGAGGCCATCCAGAACGAGAGAAAGAGACAAAGATAGAGAGAACAATGCGCCTACCTCAAAAGATGGACAAGATCACAAAACAGCAGTATTAACAGGGCAGGTGGCATGATGCCACACCTACACACACAAACACACACCTACACACGCACAATCAAGCTCAGCACACAGACCAGGTGGAAAACGTACTTTCATATGCATTTCCTCACACAATTCAGCTAACAAAAAGGCTTGTACTGGAATATCAGCATTCTAGCATAATGCTTACTGTTGACGCTGAGTATATACATTTACATTACATTTAGTCATTTAGCAGACACTTTTATCCAAAGCGACTTACAAATGAGGACAATGGAAGCAATCAAAATCAACAAAAGAGCAATGATATACAAGTGCTATAACAAGTCTCAGTTAGCTTAACACAATACACGTAGCAAGGGTTTTTTATATAATATAATAAATAAAAAAGAGGTATTTTTTGCTTTTGTTAATTGTAGGCCTATAATAAATGAAAAGAAAACAGATAGAATACAAAAAGATTAGAAAGCAAGTGTTATTTTTTAAATTGTGTAAGTTTCATGATTTCAACTAATTAGACATGCTTTTTGATTAATAACATTTAATTTAAGCATTAAAAACAGTCTAGAAAAATTAAAATTGAAAAAAAATTGGAAAAAAATAAAACCAAATTTGGGAAAAAATAAAACTGGACCCTATATTTCCACACTTATATTTCCCACTTTTACGGACTTTTAAATTAAATGTTCCCTCCTGGTGGAATGACCTGCCCAACTCAATCCGAGCAGCGGAGTCCTTAGCCATCTTCAAGAATCGGCTAAAAACACATCTCTTCCATCTTTATTTGACCCTCTAACTCTAGCACTCTCTATTCTAATTTCTCATTATTACACTTCTTTTTTCATTACATGTTGCCCCAAAAACACATTAATATGCAAATTTGATTTAGTTTATAGATACATTATATATAATGAGAAAAACTGTTTATGGCCATTTTACATGAAGAAAAATGGTATATCAAATCATTCTGTTATAACATAGTTGAGAATTATCTTTATACAAAGTTTGGTAAAAAAAAAAAATCCTGAAAACTAAAAATGTATTGGTGATTTAAAAAAAAATCAATTGTTTTTGCCTATGCATGTTCATTCATGTCTTTTTATTTGTTTTAAAAAATTAGAGTCCCGATGTCCTCTACCAAGGACGTAGCGTAACTTATGAATGAAATATCATATTTTTTTTAATGCTCTAAACAATGTAATGACATGAAAAAATACTAATTTTTTCCTAAAATGTTTTGCCGGGTCTTAAGAGGTTAATGGCAATTTGTTAACAGTTTATCCAAAATTACATTTTTAAGGCCCTATGAAAAGTTTTTTTCCTATTTTTCTTAAATGTAGTTCCAAATTCTGTTTTACATTAATTTTCTGGATTTCATTTTAATGTTTCATTAAATTTAAATAATCAAAAGCATTTCTAAATAATTGATTTTATATCAAATAAAAAAATAATATTTTTGCATAATATTATATATTATGCAAATATTTTGCAGCTTAATATTCACAGACATTAGTCCATATCGTGATTTGTGCATTAACCTACTTTTGATTTATTCATATAAAATTTGGCAAATTCCGTGACATTCTGCGTTATACAGTAAATTCCACTTTTATGCGTTTTCCACATCATGGAAATCATAGGGCCCCCAAGTATATTACATGGGTTACATCACATGAGCTCATTACATACAAAAACAATTAATGCAATGTAGTGTGCTCTTGTTGTATACTTTACACTTGTAATGTATGGCTATTCTATGCAGAAAATTAGCATACTTTGCAGAAATACGATAGTATGCCATTCCAACAGCTAAACTAGCATGATGTGACTCATAATTCCTGTCTTTTATAACCTGGATGTGACTATGTTGTGCGTGCATGCGCTATGTGTCCTACAGGACCCGTTAGAAGGCCACGTTGTGTGATGAATCACATGGGAGCGCGTATGAATGTGTTTGTGCAAGAACTTACATCCTGTGGGACCTGAATGAAGGCAAATGTGTATTCTGTAGCCTGTGGAGGAAGTGTACGCGTGCTGAAGGCTGGAGGAAGGGCTGCAAGACGCGTGGAGGATAATATCTCTCTCTGAAAGGACAGGAGAGAGAGATCGTCACATTGTTGTGTTATAAAACAGGCTTCATACGAAGGGCTGCAAGACGCGTGGAGGATAATATCTCTCTCTGAAAGGACAGAAGAGAGAGATCGTCACATTGTTGTGTTATAAAACAGGCTTCATACCTCTTTCATACACTGACTGCCTGTACAAGGTCCTCATTAAACGGAGGAGGTGTGAGTACAGCACAGCAGATAAAAGCAAAGTCAAGGATAATGCTTAACTCCTCCACATGCCACACTCGAAGCCAGCAACACAATATGAGAGACACACACTCTCTCTACTGGGTCGCAGTTGAGCGCTGTGGTCATGTGTCTTTAGTGCAGAACATGTGAACGCAGCAGGCTAAAGAGGCTGGTTAGCACTGAGATGCCGCAAAGGCTCGTTTCAGCTTTGAGAATGACAAATACAGGCAGACAGAGACTAGAAAATGGAAAATCAGACCGAAGACAGATGAAAGTACAAAGCAAAAAGACTGGCTTGTTCTACGTGGGGGGTTATACAGCAATTCTTCAGAGGACACACATCAAGCACACGGTGGGCCTAGAAATATTTAGACAGTGTTTGAATGTCAATGCATTTCTCTCTATTTATGTTTCATAGAAATGGGAATAGTAAATGTAATAATTAAATCAAGGCAAATTTAATCAAACAATACACAAAATCACAATTGTGACATTGTGTAAAAATCACAAAACAACAAATATTTTTCTCAGAATCAAGACAGACAATTTCTGGCTGTCAAACTTGAGTGGATAGTGTTCATAATGTGATGTAATATATTCATGTAATCAGTTACATGCATTTTATAATATTAAAGAGAATGTTTAAAATATGTCAAATTATATGTATATTACAGTAGATTTTGTTACATCTAAGATCTGCTACTTTCTCTACATTGTCAGATTGTTATATAAAATCTAAATTACAACACTTAGACCAAAGACCCCAAAAAAGAGGAATTTAGGCCATAAACTTTTGATGGGGCATTAAAATAAAGATCTGTCCCTCAAAACACTCTGTCCAGCGAATCAGAGTGATTGAGCAATAAACAGTGATATCAGATTCAGCACAATGCTCTTGCACCGAGGGTTAAGATATGTGGGCAAAGAGAATAAAAGAATGAGGAGGAGAGTCTGTGAAAAGAGAAGAAAGAGGAAAGCACAGGGAAGAGATGAGAGAAACAACACTTAGACCAAAGACCCCAAAAAAGAGGAATTTAGGCCATAAACTTTTGATGGGGCATTAAAATAAAGATCTGTCCCTCAAAACACTCTGTCCAGCGAATCAGAGTGATTGAGCAATAAACAGTGATATCAGATTCAGCACAATGCTCTTGCACCGAGGGTTAAGATATGTGGGCAAAGAGAATAAAAGAATGAGGAGGAGAGTCTGTGAAAAGAGAAGAGGAAAGCACAGGGAATACAGAGATGAGAGAAAAGGCCTGTTGTGTGAGAAATGTTCAATCACATGACCACCTGCATCTTTTCTCTTGTGCTGGCCTGGAGCCTTCCGCCCCGGGCACAAAAACAGCAAAGCATGCTGGGTACTGCAACCTTCAAGCTGCTTTTAAGCATACTAACATTATTTATTCTGGATTTATGGAGTGGAATTGTTTTCCACATGTGTGGCATTTTGACTGATGGATTCAGTGCTGGCTTTTGAAAGCACATGCAGTATTTTAAACACAATTCAGAACATTCATCAGTCAGCGCCTTTCTAAAGAGACGCTCCACTCAGGAGATGCTGTGCTACATCCAGATTACGCATCAACCTCCCTGCAAGCAGATACTCACGTTTCCATAGTCGATGTAGAACACGTGAACCTTTGCTGGAGATTCAACTTTCTCGACGCGAGCTCTGTACCTATGGAGAGACAGAGAAGAAAGTGTCAGTTCCACTCACTGATCAGAGGAGAAATCATTTCAGCAGTTCATCCACAAGCACTGGACAAATTGATGTAGAACACTTGAACAGGAAAAGTTTGGCTTTGCCACCAAATGGCACTTTGGTACTCTTTTTGGCTCCGAACTGCCTTTTCTACATGGAAATGACTGAAAGGGGCCACACTGGGCACCAGTACCGGGGTACATGTGACCTCCAATTTCACCTAACTAAAAACATTCACTTTTGTAAAGAGCAAAATACTAGTTTACTGCCCCTAACTGTAGAGTACAGACAGATCTTTTATGGGGGTCTCAGGGGGGAGTTGATCTTGTATTCATAACCTCACGCTCTGAAAGAGTAAGAAGCCTCTTATATTCATAAAGAGCAGTACAAAGCTCTGCATGACACCTCAAACAAGAGGAAAAAGTCAAAGAGTTTTCGTTTTCATATAATCAAACTTAGACATTCCAACCCACTCCAGACCATCCACTTATGCTAAAACACATCAATCATCCAAACCCCCCAGCCTGATCCAGGGATGCCCGCTCTGAAAAATGTCTTTCTGCTAGTATCACAGACTTAATGAGCTCTTATGCCACTGAATGTCATAGTCCTGGTGCATCGTGGGAAAACATGAGCCAACTTGGATATAGAGAAAGATAACAAACACGACAACATGCTTAAAAAAAGAAAAGAAAAAAAAAACAGAACTACTAAGAAAAACTTGTAAGCAATTAAAGGAGAAATTCTAGGGATGTTGCTGGGTGGAGCCAAACGAGTTTTTAAAAGACCAAGATGACTTCAACAAAAACACCAGCAGATGCTTGAGTAACGAGTCGCCCCACTGAGGATGCAGCCTGTTCAGAGTCTATATGAGGACAATAGAAGCTTCCAGACTCCCTAAAGGACAAAGGACTCATTAGAGCAGTCCAATACCCTGCAATCTAGGGCAGATTACCCCAATATAACATTTAAGTAAACTGAAAAATACCCACAACCAACAGATGGTTCACTATAAAACTATTTCAACAATGGATATGAGGTTAAAGCAATTTCCCTGTGAAGATAGCCTGATGAGAAATGCTGCCTTTCTGCTTTTATTCTTTTTCCTCCGAAGTCATCTTTCCTTAAAATTAAAGACACACATCAGTTAGCAACATATAATAATATTCCAATATTAGATAGATTTTTCCTTTAATTTTTAATTACTGTTCAATGCAATTTGGCATTATACAATAATAGCTGCCATTTAACTCTCACTTAAAGTTCCCCCCCAAAAAAGAAGGATCAGTCACAATTTACTTCAATGTCCAATTCTCACCATTAACTACGACTTTTGCCTCAATAAACTCCTAATTTGCTGCTTATTAACAGTAAGGTAGTTGTTAAGTAGTGCTGGGCGGTATACCGGTTCATACCGAATACCGGTGTTTATTTTTGTTATGATATGAATTTTTAAAATCGGTGTATGTCGCTTAAACAACGTTTCGCGAGGTCTGACTTTCCCGGAGAAGTGTCACCTCTCTCGGCGTCTGTTCTGTGCAGTGAGCGGCTGAGAAGCAGGGCATTCAGTTGGCCGCACCGCAGCCGACTCGTCAATAAATGAGTACAAAATAACGTTTCCAAGCACCTGTCGCTTGCTGATTGTTTGGAATTAAAAATATGAGCGTAGTTCGTCTGTTAATATCACATGCACTTTTTTGATGAAAAAAAATACCGTCATGTACCGTGAAACCGGTATAATTTTGAAAAATACCGTGATACAAATTTTTGGTCATACCGCCCAGCACTATTTTTAAGTTTAGGTATTGGGTAGAATTAGGCACTGTAGATTATGGTCATGCACAATATGTGCTTTATAAGTACTAATAAATAGCCAATATGTTAATAATAGGCATGCTAATAAGCAACTAGTTAATAATGAGAATTGGTCCCTATACTAAAGTGTTACCATAAAATCTCAAACATCTTTCATGCTATCTTTCATACTTACATACATACTTTTACATTGATACAATGATACCGAAATGTATTTGTAGCATTTAAAACAACTATACCGGCCATTTATTGGTTATCAGCAATAACAAAAATATAATTATCATCATGTGCCACAATTTCAATACCGGTGCGTTATTACTTGAAACACCAATCACCTACACACACTTGCCAAATCAGCAAGATGACTCATCATTACCTCTCAAAACTAGACAAGAACATCCTGCCCAGCAGCTCTGACAAATATTTTATTACATTTATTTATTAAAAGAAATTAATAAATGAAAAGGTCTTTTGCTGAAACCAGGAAACTCGGCTTTTATAGCAGATGCCATTAGGAGATTTTTTTTGGCTCTTACCATTCTCCATCAGCAAACTTTGCGATGCAGAAATCCCCTCTGCGCGGGGCAAAGGATCCTTCCACCGGAGGCTGGGCGGCAATCTCTCCTCGCATGCTCTCCATCAGGCTCTCCAGCTTAGTACCTGCACAGATAAGGATGGCAAAAAGGTGAACATCTCCATGCAATCCATCACGCTTCTCAGGAAAGTCAGAAAACTTAGAGCTTGCGTTCCAGGATTTGGCTCCATGTTGGAGAGCGCCATCCTGATGGCATGATTACATGATTTATACCATAACGGGATAATTTGAGAAGGAAGAGATGCATTAACTTGCGAGTGACTGGCCTCTGCCAACATCGTTTCTCCAACAATGAAGCCCTGATGGCTCTGGAGAGGAAAGCATAATATTTTTCTCGTTCAGCCTTTGTTGACAACCAACATCCATTGAGCTTTTGCCGGGCCTGGGGTCTGTTGCAAACACAGAAATAAAATTAGATTAAGACCCACAAATCCTCACCGGGGAACATGTGACCCAAGCAAGCTCTCAAATCAACCAAAGGCCAGTAAGGTTTTAATACATCAAAATGGCTTGAAATGCCTTTCTAATGAGAACGTCCACTACAGATATTTACTTTTTTCCGCCATACTCTTGCAGCTGTTCATTCATTTCTCCCAACAACAAGTGCAATCCGTGTAATCGCTGAGGTGTGGGTTTGCTGGGGCACGGAAATGTGACAAAACAGCCCCACAGTCAGGCATGAATAATGTTGTAGGAGCGCGAAGCGGAGAAAAAAAAAAAAAAGAGTGAGAGCAGTAATGTGCGACAAACACCAAACATCCCTCCAGGAAAGCTGTTAAAATAAGCCAACTAATGTGCCTGTCTTAAGCTGTTCATTTACGCCCCCCTCCACTGACGTCATTGGGGTTTTTATGATAATTGTTTGCTAGCATCAGAATATTTGCATGCATTAAATGAAAAGACAAGGATGAAGAGAAGAGAGAGCGCTTAAAACATGTCTACATTCAAGCAGCCTTAAGCCTGCATGTGGCTAATTAGCATGATGCCAACTCAAACAGAGCAGCGTTAGCATGTGAATGTATGTTTGTGTACGTGTGAGGGGTGCAGGGGGTATTTAATCGCAGATTTCCAAAAGGGGTGTGGCTTAAATGCTCTATTTAACTGGCTAACCCACCAGCATCCAGCCTGCTAAACGGTTAATTAGCACATATGGGAAGACACAAGCACACACACCTCTCAGCTGATTCTTGCACAGTAGAGATATTAGCAGCGTTTCGAGGAGGCAGCAGTTTTTGAGAAGTTAAGAGGGGAGAACGTGGCTGTGTGACTGTGGGTAGAGTAGCATGTCAGATGACAGCTGAACGTGCAGCCTTGATTTATTAAACTAATTTAAAAAGTTTTGCATTTTCTTCCCAGGCAGCAGGGCAGCGAGAGTGCGTTTCCCCGGCTTCATTCATCCATGCCCCACTTCCAGCCCTGCGAGAGCTTGCTAAATAATAAATAAGGACGGGGGTGTCCTCCGTACGCGTTATAAAGGTTTAATGGAGGCAGTGCATTTAACCCAATTAATCCAAGAAGCACTCAATTAGAACGCATAGACTGGGCAGAGAAAAAGTCTCTATTATAGACAATGGATGCTAATGAAAACAAATGCACTGGCTTATAATACATGTCAAAGAATGCAAACCTCAATCCAAACTCTGCTGAAGGGATCATTCACTCAAAATGAACATCCAACCATTATTTAATTACCTCATGTCATTTTAAAGGGGTCATATGATGCGATTTCAAGGTTTCCTTTCTCTTTGGAGTGTTACAAGCTGTTCATGAATAGATAAGATCCCTAAAGTTGCAAAGACTAAAGTCTCAAACCCAAAGAGATATTCTTTGGCTCCGGCCGGGACACGGCATCACAGTATGGTAAGGGGCGTACCATTTCGGTCACACGCTTGAGGTATTCGGCCAACCACAATGCACTGGATAGCTGGCCAATCAGAGCACACCTCGCTTTTCAGACCGATGAGCTTTGTAAAAATCGACGCGTTTCAGAAAGGCGGGGCATAGAGGAGAAACAATAATGCACAGTATGTGGAAAATAATGTGTTTTTTGAACCTTAAACCGCATAAACACATTTCATTACACCAAATACACAATATAATGTTCTTTTTAGCAACATCATATGACCCCTTTAAAACCATAAGCTGTGTGAAACACTGAAGGAGAATCACTGAATATCTGTAGCTCTCAAATCAAAAATGGCTTTAGAGATCAGGTTTCACGCTTCATCAAGTGACAAAACATGACAACTAATGATGGCACTAATGTAAGGTGGCAAACATGATAGGAAAACTACTGAAGGAGACAATTTTTAGTGAATTAACTAGTTAACCTTTGGTCTAGTTGCCACACAAAACCATCATTTGATTTCAGAATAGTTTGAATAAAGCACAAGAATCAAATTCTCCTTTGGAGTGAAATGGAATGGCATGAGGGAGTATAAATAATGACAGTTTTCATTTTTCATTCTGGGTGAACTGTCCCTTTAATTCACCTGAGAAAGTGTTAAACAGACAGTCTTTAAAGCAGATCTGAAATGACTTGTTTCAAACATTTCTAAAAAAAAGTCACAATGAATCAAAATAAATTGTACAATTAATATTTTAATTTATCCATATCAAGCAGATCATTTTATTTATTTTTATTTATGTGCCCACGTTAAAAACATTAACTTCCCGTCTACCTCGCAAGAGCATCTCTTCTCAGACTCTGATGATATGTGAAAATGACAACAATCTAATTTTCCAATCAAGTCCCGAGACTCCCGACCTACATTTTTTTTTCTTGTTTGAGAAGCTGTTTCATATGTCACAATAGGGAAGGAAAAAAAATAGCAAATTCTGTTTCGTGCCAACTTGACAGTACCATAGTAATTAGATATATACTTTAGTAAATGACTATGAATATTTACATTTGATATGTACTTCAAAAGAACATGACACTACCCTGTGGTGGGAAAAACTAATAACATAGTACTTCTATGTTAATTGGAAACGTAAAACTCTTGGGGAGACTTTGTCAACTTAAAAATGAATTACTGTTAACGTGTTGTTTTGATCTAAAAGTACGCTAACAAGACCTGCAGTGGTCCATATGGTGTGGGTTCAGGTGTTCAGCCCTGCTTACATTCCCTGTATGCTTCATTACATCCTCCTTGGCTGATATACTGGAGGATATAATGAAGGATTCAGCTTTAATTACGGTGGGGTCAGATTCTCTAGCGCCTACTGTAAATCTGCAACACTCCCCTGACTGTGTAAGTGTGTGTGTGAGAGAGCGAGAGAGTGTTTTCAGTGCATCGTGCTTTGCACACAGCTAGCTCCCGGTCAGCGTGTAACGTTAATTAGCACGAGCAGAACATGTCTACGGATTTGGATTCACCTCCTGCTCTGATGAGGGACAAGTGAGAGTTATAGAGGACATGAGGTGGAAGCTCACAGATGAGCCTGAGAGAGTCCACAATGAGATGAAAAGTTCCCTATTCAGATAACACAGTGAGCAGGACCGCCAAGGACTCTTAGCTAATGTAAATGTTTAATCTCCCAAGTCAAAGGTTCTCTGCATGAAAAAATGCCTTCCTCTCTCATACACACCAGGTTTATCTTTTTGCATTTTAAATTACTTTTCATTTAAGCACTATTTTCCAATTTATGCACTAACATTTCGGTCAGTTTTTCCATCCTTTTTAGTAATTAAAACAATTTAATAAATATTACAACAGCTATTATTAGTATATAAAAAAATAAAAATGGTAAGAAAACGTTATTATCAATGATGATGGTGATGATGATAATAATAATAATAAATGCATTTATCACACATTTTATCCAAAGCGATGTAAGGCATTTGCGAACATCACAACAATGAACGATGGAATCTCCGCATTCCATCGGAAAACTAACATCTCTTCTCAACCATATGAGAGTCGTAAAAGCTGAACCATGGTCAGCCCAGGCGCCAACTTTCTCAAATGAGTTCCCGACATACAATGCATTCAAGGTATATCTTTGACCAGTTCATGCATTCCCTGGGAATCAAACCCTTGACCTTGTTATTGAAATTATTTCATTTTATTATATTATATAATTATTTTAATAATTATTACATTAATATAATAGGCCATTTAACTGCTAAAATAACAGCATTAATGATGACTTTTGCTTAATTTTGATGGTATTATTTTGTATTTTGTTACTGTACTGATATTTTTATTGTAAAGCACTTTGTAACTTTGTTTTGAAAGGTGCTATATAAATACATGTTTACTTACTAATAAAATATTACTACATAAAATGATAATTAGATCAAATATGATTTTCTGCCTTTATCAACCACTAGTTGTTTCATTTTATTTGATTTATTTTACATTTCTGCATGCTATTTAAATTCAGTGTTTTTAAACCAATAATTTATATTAGTTTCAGTTTATATATAATAATAATAATCAAATCACATATACATACACACATACAAAATGCATGTCCTGGAGTCATGTTTTACAGATATACTGCTCTGAATTTGAGTTTTTCTGAAGTCTTGATATACCAGCACATCTTGTTTGCTTGTTGGCCCTCTGGCTATCAACACAGCAATAATGTCCATTTCAAACCTGTCACTATAACCTATGTCCATCTTGGATGACTGATCCACTGATCCTCTGCTGGAACCATAACATTTACATTTTCACCATTTCATTTGAACCACTGTAATTGTCACTTGTTTGGTGGACAAAAGACTCACAGTTTGAGCTGTGACTATTTATAAGAATGTAATAAAAAATGTGAGAATCCTGTACTGCAGGAAACATGTTTATTTTAATGGTCTCCATCTCAGTTACTCTATATGGATGATTCACTCCTCACATATGACACACCGTCTTGACATTACAAGCTATGAGGGATGAGTGCTGCCTGTACACATGGCATAGTTGCAAAAAGCATATAAATATCCCACACCTGTGTTTATTTGCATTGGAGAGATGAATATACCGTAAATCGCATCCGGTGGGTCAAACACTTCCATGCCTACCTCACGTTTCCCACAATGCAACCAAGTGGGATCAACCTCTCACTCGGAGCGTTTTACACCATTTGAAAACAACAGCTGGAGAAGGAGAGAGAGAAACCCACAGAGAAAAAAAGGTCGATCCCACAGAGATAGGACAGCATTTCAACAAATCCCATGTTCACTCCTTCTCTATAGCCCATAATTAATTGTGTTCACTAAGGCAAACTTATTTACTTGCTATTATTATGGCTCATGCTAAGGGTTAGGGATTTTAAATAAGTAACTCATCCCACATCCTCATGGCTTGTTGATGAGAGGTGTGCTATTACTTTTGAGTGATCAAACTTGCGATTTTTGCCTGGCAGATCAAATAGGCAAAAAATCCCATTGGCTTACACTGAAAAAGAAGGCACCTTTACATATACAGTCAGGGGGGTAAAGGGAGACAGGGGGACTCTTGACTTAAGTAATAACTAGCAACCACCTAGAAACCATCCTAGCAACCACACAATGTACTAATGAACACCTTAGCAACGCCACAGAAATGCCCTTCTTAAAATGTATTTAAATGTGCTGCTATGGCTGTAGCTGAGAGCAAATATGCAAATGCACAGAGAAGAGTGATTAGACCTAATATCAATGTTACTGCCATATTATTCCATGAAACGATTCCCAGAGGGAACAAGACTAAAGAAATGAGACAATACTAATACTGATGTCTCCAAATCACCACATTAAACAGAAATTTAGCTACCATTCCCAAGCATAAATACTGCATGTGGGTGAATCTCACAAAATCAGCAAACAATAAGCTATAATTCAACCCCAACTCATGAAAAAAATAAGACATTATATTTTGCATAAATAAAATGAAGTCTATTAATAAGACCATTAAGACTTCTTGCATTGAGATAATTTTCTTCCCGAATTCTCATTACTGTACAGCAAAGAAAATCTCATTATTACATTATATTAAAATTCAAAATGTATTCTGATAAAAATTAGGGCTGCACGATAAATCGCATGCGATATTTAACGCGCATCTTATCAGTTGCAGCCCTAATAAAAATACTATATTACAGAAAAAAAACTACTTGAGAGTAATCAGAATTAAAAAAAAATAATAATTATGTGAAAAATTGTACTTATGAAAATGTTCATGCAAAAAATCTTAATGATCCTAAAATGGCTTCATGTTCTTTGAGCAAAATGTTTTTGTTTTTTTTAATTTTCAGATGAATAACAACCTGCACATGCCATGACACATGACAACAATCAAGTCAATTACGTAAAAATAACAAAAATATCCTAAAATAATACAACAATAAAAATAATGCATGAAACACATTCAGCACTTTTAAGTTATGTAATAAGCAAACATGACATTGAAAGGGGTGTGTGACGATAAAAACCAATCACAAATAGCGGTTATAATCAGCATCAATTTTACAATTTGACCACAAGTAAAAGAAACGCCACCCACGAACATTTATATTAAAAAAAGCACACACTCGCCAATGATCACCCCTTCGCTCAAAGCCATTTGCAGAAACGTCTTTATCTCTTTCAAACAGTGATGTTCATTCCCTCTTTTCCTTCCTCTCCAGGTAAAAGCGACAGCCCACGCCGAGCTTAAGGACAAAGCCACATTTCACACTGACACCGGGGCGGCACGTTGTGACGTGGGCTGGCCCACCTGCCCGCTCGTCTCATTAAACATTCATTGGCGGGTGGACGGGGTCCGTTCTGCAAGGATAAAGGTAGTATTAAAGAATTTCACCTCTCCTCCCGGCGCTTGTGATTGACTCTGAGCGGGAGTGGGGGTGGGAATGAGGAGAAAGGAAAAGACCTCAACAAGAAAAAAAAAAAAATCTACAGGCTCCTATAGCTGCTTATGCCGTTAAATTAGGGAAAACAAGAAGAGACAGAGAGAAATATAACAAACACATGTACATGGAAACATAAACAGGGATACAGACACAAAACAATCCCAGGGTTGGACAAAATGTGCCCCGTTTTGGTGTATAGACGGCACAGCGGTGTCACAGCAATCAGTGCCCGGTGCTAAATTACAGCTCTGTGCTTTCAAAGCCATTGTGAAGGGAGGGCAGGGGCAGCATCTACGTCTTTTTCCTCCCATCGCACAGGCTGTGGGTGAGACCCTGACTCTGTGTTTTGATTGCAAGTTTCCAAATATACCCATAATGCCCTGCTGTGCTCCAGGCTTGGAGGCGTGCAAAGCACCTTTTTGGTTTCTGCTTCGTTAAAAGCAGTCATGGTAAAGAGGCAGTTTGGTTACCTGCTTCATAATTGCAGAACTTCAATAACGATTCATAAAGCCAAAAGACTTTGAGAAAACCTGGCTGTGAAAGCTGCATTTATTGCAATTACATCATTTGTTATGCTGAGAGTAGAGGAGTAGAAACTCTCCCTCCAGCTCAAAATGCTCTATAATCACATCTCTTCAACTCCACAATAAATCTTAGGCCATTATAAAATATATATACACTGCCATTCAAAAGTTTAGGATCAGTAAGATTTTTAATGTTTTTTAATGGGACCTCTTATGCTCATCAAGGCTGTATTTATTTGATCAAAAATACAGAAAAAACAGCAATATTGTGAAATATTATAGCAATTTCTAATATTGGTTTCCTATTTTAATATACTTTAAAATATAATTTATTTCTGTGACGCAGCGCTGAATTTTTATCAGTCATTACTCCAGTCTTCAGTGTCACATGATTCAGAACTCATTCTAATATGCAGATTTTTTGGGAACATGTGATACTTTTTTTTTTGGATGAATAAAAAGTTAAAAGAACAGCTTTTATTTGAAATAAGTATATTTTCTAATAATGTAAGTCTTTACTATCACTTTTTATCCATTTAACACATCCTTGCTGAATAAAAGTATTAATGTCTTAAAAAGAGAGAATTTTTGAATAGTAGTGTATATTGTAACAATTTAGATTTGGAATAAACACTGATCTTTTTAACTTTTTATTTATCAAAGAATCCTGAAAAAAGTATCACCGGTCCCAAAAAAATATTAATCAGCACAACTGTTTCCAACATTGATGATAAATCAGCATATTAGAGTGATTTCTGAAGGATCAATGATGTACTGTAAGAGTAATGATGCTGAAAATTCAGCTTTGCTTCACAGGAATAAATTATATTTTAAAGTATATTAAAATAGAAACTTATTTTAAATTACAATAATATTTTACAAAATGACATTATTTTCTGTATTTTTGACCAAATAAATGCAGCCTTGATGAGCATAAGAAACTTCTTAAAAAAAAATAAAAATCTTACTGATCCCAAATTTTGAATGGCACTGTATGTATGTATATATCCTGAATCAAAGTCATGAATATTACAGACACAATTACCTAAAGCTTCTCTAAATCTACAGAACAGGGTTTCAGGAGATGTTCAGACTACACTCGAGTGCTAATCAAGAGTGCTTCACACTGCGGCTCGCACCTCCACGCCTACAGACTCCCCTCCAAAATCAATACAAAGTACCAACGTTCGCCCCCCCTTAATTAAATCAATATCAAAGCATCGTTTCCAGTCACTCCACTTGTGAAGCGCAACCAATGAAAAAGGAGGATGGCTTTGCAGAAGACCAACAGCAGGGTGTGAAATGGATGCAGAATGTTGTCCAGTGGTGAATGTTTATGGGAACAGTGAGCACAAATTAAGGCGAAGCCGGAAAAATACATTTCCCCCTGCTAGGCGAGTGGGCTGGCCTTCATTAGGTGTAAAACAGCTGTTGCATGTAGGGGTGAGCGGTGGTGGATGTGTATAAACTGGCACCTGGTAAGGGAACCACTCGAGTCATTAAGCTGTGTGCCAGAGACGGCCCCTCTACCCCCACCAGCCAAACTAATACCACCACTGCCCAAGACACTCATCAACCAGGATTATCAAACAGATGTACAGTATCTCACAGTCTCTGCTGGTTAGGGGCAAGTAATTGACCGAAGGAAGATGGGTGAGGTGGACCAATGGTAATTCAAGGAAAACAAAACAAAACACTACAAACATAACATTTAGGAGGACGTGTAAGTGTAAATATTTCCAGGTATTTACATTGAAGTTGGACTATTTTTAAGTTTACTATGTATGATAAATAAAATAAATAATAAATGAAAATAAAAGTTAAAGAAAAAAAGTGCCCTTTCAACATACGCGACACTAAAAGAGCAAAATAACAATTTGAAAAAATCTGCAAATCTCTTTTTAGGTTTTAAATATAATGTAACAAATAAGACAAAATTAATTTATAAATGATATACAAATACAAAAATGTAAAGCATAAATGTCATACAGTAAATAAAAACACATACAATTTATATAAAAATATAAAAAATTGGGCAGAAAGAATCTACAAAACTATTAATGTCATGCAATAATTAAAATAAATTCATTTAAAATATAAATACAATACTATTTTAATGTTATATAAAATGTATATAAAATATAATAATTTAGGGCGTAAAGAATCTACAATACTATTTAATTGTAAAAAAAAAAACCCCAAAAAACCATGACATTTATATTAAAATTATTACAAAAAACATGGAAAGAAACTACAATACTATTTTAATGTTGCAATGTTAAAAATAAATCTAAAAAGATTAATAAAAATGATCAATACTTCATTTAGGGCTCCATGACAATTTTTTTTAATTACAGTGGTCAAATTCCCTAGTATTTCCAGGTTTTTCATGACCGTTCCAGACAGTATCAAGTGCTGGGAAAAATAAAAATCACATAAAAATAAAGACAGGAGACAAACCTTCCATACATAATTATAAACTCACTGCAAATTGACACGTAATTATACTCCCAAATATCTACACAAGGTGACAAACCCATCTCTGTTCTGAATTACTTTCCACCAGCTGAAGACAAACAGCAGCTAATGTGCCTGTTACAGACGGGTTTGCTGACGCTAATGCCCAAACTAATCTGTCAGTGCGGGTAACCGAAAGTGTTCATTACTTTACTGAGGTTTCAGTTACACAACTACAAAGCACCCCCACCCCAGAGAGAAATTACACACGGCCTCTGGAGATACACACAGACGTTCCTTTGCCCAAGGAATTCAGTTTCACTACTGATCCCACACTTTGAGTAATTAAATCTAACTAATTAAAGAACACAGAGAAAAGGAAAAGAATTGATAGAGACAGAGAGAGAGAGAGAGAGAGAGAGAGAGAGAGAGAGAGAGAAAGTGT
>NW_015629109.1:190844-191794 GCF_001515625.1 Sinocyclocheilus rhinocerous
CGCCCTGTTCAAATTTTCCTGTCTTTCTGAAGCTACTGTGAGAAACCGGTAATGAAATTGCAAAGTGACTGGCTTGTAGGTTTTTATAGGGGTCTGCTTTGAAGTGCTCTACAAGGAAAGAGACCTCCTTAACGCAGTTTGGAGAGAGTGTGAGAGAGAGAAAGAGGAATGACTTTCAGCTGAAAATAACAATCCTGTTTCTCTAACGAGCACATCTCTCTCTCTCCATCTCCATTTCCAATCCTCTCAGTGGAAAACATTGGCCAATTAAACAAGGGAAAAGATGCACACTTGCTGGTTCATCTGACAAAAAAAAAAAAAGCCCTTGAAAAAGCAACAGAACTAAAAAGCTAAAACAGTGCAAAGCTGCAAACATACTGAATATTCAGCTCAGCGTTTTTCCGTCTTGTCTTCTCACATTACTTCCTTGCCTATTTCCTGTTTTCCAGCTCGCGTCTCCCTCCGTTTTTGCACTATATTTGCTGTGACCTGCTTTTCTCCTGCAGCTAACCAGATAACCTGAATAATTACCTCACAAAGAGCTGAGTGTATGTGTGTGTGTGTGACTTGCTGCTGGAATTCATTGGTGTGATGGTTACTAGACGTGGCACAGCCGTCTTCACTTCCTCTCAGGGCAACCTGCAGGGGTTAAAGGTCATCTGAGGGACTAAAGTCATACATTGAGGGTGGCCAGAATCTCACCCTTTTCTTTAACATTTTCCCTTAGTTGTTTTTCAACGCGTTTCGACACCTGCGGGTCTCTGAGATGGAGCTATTTGAAGCCAAACGGCACACTAAAAGCGATAGGATTGTCACGCTCCTGGCAATGCAAGCCTCAGATTTATTATAAATTCATGCAAATTAATTAATTTGCGAATTAAGACGCATTAAGAGACAACGGAAGTCAATTTTATGGTCCTGCCAATGAAGTCTGCCACTGGAACATGTAG
>NW_015629109.1:197299-208681 GCF_001515625.1 Sinocyclocheilus rhinocerous
AAAGACAGTGGCTAAACACACGTTGCAGACATGTGACTGGATTGAATGACAGTGTGACACAAGCAGAAATATTACATACGTCTCTTCAGATCTGGTTTGAAGTCATCAGAAACATGAATGAAGAGTTGCATGGCTCTGCAGCTCATGTACTGATTAATGCATGCACTACCAGTTTCATAACAAAAACAGTCAATCTGTAAAAACAACTGCAAAATAATCAAAATTGAATCTGAGAATCAGAGTTCTTTTTAAAGCAAGTCAGTGCACTCTGCAACCACTTTGGTAATGGGCTACTATTATCTGCCCATCAGATGGTGAAATTATGATCCATTACGATCATTCTGCTCTTGTCTAAGCTTATGAACGTGATTGCTGTTATCCTCTGTAAAGATGAAGTGTGTAATGTTAAAATGCCACAGAATTGGTTTTTAATATGGTAATAATACATAAATGCACTAATAAACAAAAAAGTGTTCATAAATGTATAATTTATAAATAATTAAAAAAAATTAAATTAAAATTTTTTTTTTCTATCTATTATTTATATACTTTTATATTTTTATAGTATTCTCTCTCTCTCTCTCTATATATATATATAGCTTTATAAGTGCTTTCTATACTTATGAATGTGAACAGTCCTCTATTATTCACACTTATTCATAAATCACTTTCACATGAACTCCTGACATCCACACTGTATATTCAATCTGATCTCACAGTGATGACTTTTATCTTTTAATAAATATTTTGAAAATTTTTAAATTCAAATGATACGAAACTCCAACATTCCTTTCTGCAAGACCACCATAAGGGAAGAAAGTGGAATTATTAGATGCGAAATTTGTAGACATAAAAAGTTATGTCATAATCAAAAGGCTCGTCTTCAAAGTGTTTATGAAAATCGTGCCCGCCCTGTTCAAATTTTCCTGTCTTTCTGAAGCTACTGTGAGAAACCGGTAATGAAATTGCAAAGTGACTGGCTTGTAGGTTTTTATAGGGCTCTGCTTTGAAGTGCTCTACAAGGAATGAGACCTCCTTAACGCAGTTTGGAGAGAGTGTGAGAGAGAGAAAGAGGAATGACTTTCAGCTGAAAATAACAATCCTGTTTCTCTAACGAGCACATCTCTCTCTCTCCATCTCCATTTCCAATCCTCTCAGTGGAAAACATTGGCCAATTAAACAAGGGAAAAGATGCACACTTGCTGGTTCATCTGACAAAAAAAAAAAAGCCCTTGAAAAAGCAACAGAACTAAAAAGCTAAAACAGTGCAAAGCTGCAAACATACTGCATATTCAGCTCAGCGTTTTTCTATCTTATCTTCTCTTACTACTTCCTGTTTTCTATCTCACGTCTCCTGCACTATATTTGCTGTGACCTGCTTTTCTCCTGCAGCTAACCAGATAACCTGAATAATTACCTCACAAAGAGCTGAGTGTATGTGTGTGTGTGTGACTTGCTGCTGGAATTCATTGGTGTGATGGTTACTAGACGTGGCACAGCCGTCTTCACTTCCTCTCAGGGCAACCTGCAGGGGTTAAAGGTCATCTGAGGGACTAAAGTCATACATTGAGGGTGGCCAGAATCTCACCCTTTTCTTTAACATTTTCCCTTAGTTGTTTTTCAACGTGTTTCGACACCTGCGGGTCTCTGAGATGGAGCTATTTGAAGCCAAACGGCACACTAAAAGCGATAGGATTGTCACGCTCCTGGCAATGCAAGCCTCAGATTTATTATAAATTCATGCAAATTAATTAATTTGCGAATTAAGACGCATTAAGAGACAACGGAAGTCAATTTTATGGTCCTGCCAATGAAGTCTGCCACTGGAACATGTAGCGAGACCCTAATTATGTAACAAACAACAGTGTGTGTGCATAATTAGGATCTTTCTTCTGGTGTGTGTGTGTGTGTGCATACAAGATTATATGAAAATATGAATGGAAGAGAGAAAAAGTGTTTGTTCACTAAAACAGCTCTTTGAATCTCAGGACGGCTGCCATATCATGGAATAGGTCACTACCAAGGGCGATTTAGATGTCATGTTTAATGACTAGTTGCTATCACACTGAGCACAGAGATCACTCGGCATTTAGAGGGCAACACACACAACCTGCAATGTTTCCTAACTGGAATTTGCTGGAGCGGCTACATTTAATAATCATCATATCTGGAGTCTGAAGAAGCCCTTCAGGTATGATGTCATAATCATGCCTGGTTGAATGTGGAGTTGGATTAGATGCCCATTAGTGTAAAACCCTGAGAGCTCGTCATCGAAACATAACGAAGGAAGCCAATTTAAATTATGTGATTCAGACGGCTTTTTGCTGCTGACTGTTTAATCAGTAAAATGCCATGTGTTAGCATTCCCATTTACAATTGCAGAATATGACTTGCATTCTGATATCTTTGTGCTTTTTTCATCATTTTAAATCAGCTAAGCCATTAATGTCACATGACTAAACACTCTAGAGCTGCAGGACAATGACATGAAAATAAAAAGAATGTACACAAACACAAATCCTTCACTAGCAAGTATTTTGAACCATGATGTCAAATACATAATAAAAAAAAAAAAAATGAATTTTAGAATTTGTTGAATGTCTGTCAATGGAGTAAGATGCTTTTTGCCTGTAGTTACAGCATGTACCAGCAGGGACTAATTGGACCACGTTTGCATGGACGCCACTGTTTCTCCATTGGTTTTAGAAATGAGTGCAGCACCCACCGGTTTCCACATCCTGCGCGTAGAAGTGCAGTCCATCTGTGATCTCGGTGACATAGACGGCTCTGTATTTCGCCACACGTTCCTTCTCCTCTGTGAGCTGAGCCACCTCTTCTTTTGGTTTCTCTTCATAATTGGCCCAGAGCTGTTGACAATTCATCAATGCTTTATGAAATGCCAAGAAAAGAGCCCCTACGTGCAAAGCGGTTTGTTTTGCTTACTAAGCGCTGAAGGTTGAGCCTATTACGAAATACAAACATGACAAATTAACAGGCTCTTACGCATCCGCCCCTTACTTCAGTTCGGAGGCTTTATTAGCAAATGATGTTCATCAGCTATTGACGTTTTCCCCGTTATTCCATTAATTTTTTCTCTCCCAGAGAGCAGGAGGCAGCTAATTACAAACCAGACTTTTATATGCGCTTCCTCACGGTGCTGGTTTTAGCTAATTATGTCCACCAGGACTGCAAGGCCGACATTTACAGGCCAATTTCACCACCAGACTGTGAATTAACATAGATGTATGTAAAAATACAGCTGGTGACATGCAGTAAGCCTTGCAAACCCAGCCACCAAATGATAAACTACAGGGTCAAACTACCCAATTACATCTGATTATTTCCCCCAAGCGTGACAAAAACAAGGGAACATGGAGGAAAATGATTCCTTGGGGAAAACGCCAGGGTTAATGAAGATTTAAACACAGCAAACCACTCAACAGCAAGGGTGCTAGTCTAACCCCACTACCCACAATGCCCTGGCACAGTAATACGAAGTTTTAATCAAACCTGGAGGACCAATCGCAGTCACCCAGATTTGAGTGTCAACACTCGTTACAGTGCCGACTGTCACAATGTCATTTCTGGCACTGCTGGTCAGCGCAGACCCCGCGTTTCCTGCGGCCACGTGACCTCTGACACGCGGCGTCGAGGCAAGGGCACTTGAGACACGCGTGACCAGGCGGACATATGCAAAAGCCCACTCTCACGTATCCTCCACTGCAAAAGCACAAAAGAAGCCACAAACACACACAATGACTCAGAGACACACTGCACCCTGGGCAAATGACCTTCTGTGAGCAACCAACCATTCTTGTTTGTTCCACATGAGTGCAGGTATATGACTGCTGCTGGGCGGGGTCATGAAGAGAAAGGATTTGTGATGTATTCTGTCATTGAGCTGCCTGTGGCCTAAATCCATAGCAATAAGCCACAAAAAACAAGTGTGACAGAGTGAGAGACGGGACGAGTGAAACGACAGCTTTGTTGCACGCTAACTGGAATCCTCAAAGGACAAAAAACACATTAGCAGATCTATAGAAGCAGAAATACGAGCCTCTGACATGGGCTAATGAGAAACTCTAAACACTGATCGGATAAATCCAGTTTGAAACTATGGTAAAATTATGATAAACACTTGTGATCACATATTCAAAATGAATACAGCAATTTAAATTGCAACTACAAAGACCTTATATTTATGCTAATGAAACACTGTTCCACCTCGCCTTAAAACCACTATAAATCAATCCTTCCTTAACTACAGTTGCCTTTCACAATTTTCTGAGGTAGAATTTGGCTCTTGTCTAATTTCTAAAGGAAGTTTCAGAGTTTAAACACAATCATAATGGAAATTATACAAAAATATGATACAATGTTGTAGCTTGGACACTTATAATAGTGTCATGGTACCCATAGAGGATACAGATTTATACAGTACATTTATACTGATTCAAGTCAACAGTGACCATTGTACTACTTGGATAAAAATACACTTAAAAAAAACTTGACTGAAGTCAACATACACTATCTGACACCTATTTCGAGGAAATTCAAACGAAGTAAAAACTGTATTGGAGAAACATTCAGATATCATATTTATCAGAGTCTCTACTGGTTGTAAGCACACAGATGGTAACTGGGATGTGGAGGCTAAAGGTCAAGTTCATCCTCAAGAGCATGTCAGCATATCACAATAGAATAATGTGAATAATAAGATCAATAATCTGCATGTGATCAATAAAAAAAATAAATGACCAAAACAAAAATTGTGCACCTTCCTGAATAAAATCATTGCACTGGATCAATATGTGCCTATTTCCAGTTTCCTTTAGAGTGCAATGCCCCATTTATCAACATCAGAGTGCGCAGCTTTTACACACTGCCTTAAAACAATGTGCATTTTGAAAAGCACTATACAAATACAAAAATTGTCTTGACACTGCTTAAATATTTAAATAAAAGCAGCAAGAGCATGACGGAATGCAATCATATTCTGTTTGCAACTAAAACGTGAAGCCGATTAGAATACATGACTACGTGCACCCTTAGAGGACAAGGGGAAGAAGAAGAGAGAGAGAGAGAGAGAGAGAGAGAGAAAAGAAAAGGAAAAGAAAATCAATGTGAAAAGATCCATGAATGACAACAGCACTAAGCCTTACTCTTTTGAACTCCTACTGATTGACATCTGACAGCTACAACCTCTGACCCCGGCACACGCACACATCGAAGCAGGACACGGGATACAAATACAGTGCATACTAATAAGATTTATAAGGGTGGAGAGAGAGAGAGAAAAAAAAGAAAAGAAAAAGAAAATCAATGTGAAAAGATCCATGAATGACAACAGCACTAAGCCTTACTCTTTTGAACTCCTACTGATTGACATCTGACAGCTACAACCTCTGACCCCGGCACACGCACACATCTAAGCAGGACACGGGATACAAATACAGTGCATACTAATAAGATTTATAAGGGTGAGGTACTAATGGGGTGTTGCACCAATGTACGTGTAGGATGGGAGGTATTAAACACGCATTTACACTGCAAATGCACTGATTTCAATGATCACGTCAAATGACCAGACATTCATTGGCCAATGAGAAATTTTAAACTGGCATGTCCAGGAATGCTTTATGAAATCTAATTAGCTTTATAGTAAGCTCTTCTAGTCTAAGGGAGGAATTGGGGAAAAAGACCCAGAGCTATATATTCTTGAAGACATTTGTATGCCATTCACGCTTTCAGCTCCATGTCTACATGTAGCGGATGTGTTAACATGAATGCTTCCAAGTGTCTGAGCACATATCAATCTCGAGGCATTAAAACCAGAACTACCAGTGACAGCTTACACATATTTTCCAAGTAAACGCACGTCTGTGTAATGAGAAAAAAAAAACACATTTAACGCTAATTTGACTGTAAAGCACCATTATACTAGACGTGAGGAAAAAAACAACACTGTCACACTTTTTCTGGTTCAAATGTACTCTAACACACGGGTCCATCCGGTGACAAAGGGGAGACCGACCATCCATCACACATCCCAAAGTCCACATCAATCTACTCACGGACGCTGACGAACACATCAACTAAGTGACCTACACTGTCAGCATCCACTTAACCAGCAAACACTGAGCTAGGACTATAAACTCACTTAGCATAATCACACTACACTCATCTGTAAACACACAGAACGCTGTAAGCTGGATAAATCCAGCGTTTTCCGACCCACCCAACTTAGGATGGGGTGACTTGGGGTGAAACGCAGATGGGAGGGTTTGTGGAGCAGAGGTGGACGTGGAGTCTTGGATGTGGTTACTTGGAGGATAAATTTATGCATTAAAAGTGCCCAGGTGGCATGGCACTTTGGGAATCAACAGCTGCGAGATGTCAGCATGCGGGGAGCTTCTCTTCAGCCTCATATCACCGACAGCAGCTGTTGGGATGCAGTGGCGGTTGCGCGGCTTACACCGCTAATGTCACCGCCCTCCTGTCAGCCGTTACAAACTCCCACCAGCCTGAAATTCCTGCACGGTAAAGGTAAGAAATCACCAGAAACTCTGGCCTTCGTTGCAGCGGTGTTGGTGTCAGAATGCTTAAACATGCGCTAAGCGGTTTAGCGCCATTTCTGTAGGAAGTAACTATGGAAATGAAGCCCGTTTGCGCAAAAAAACAGCCTGGTTCTGAGGGGTCTGGCATGCATGTCTGGCAGGGTTCTGGCTCCCCACCCGCACAGATGACGCCCCCGTGGAAACACGGCAGCATATGGGGCCTTACACAACACTCAGACTTTCTGCTCCAATGCTGACTTCACACAGCTATTAGAGGAAGACTGCAAAAAGATGACAACGCTGTTAAAGAAAACAAAATGACGTGTGCAAAAAACACAGTAACCAGAATTATCTGGTTCATTGAACACCAAAAAGCTGACTTAAAGTTAAAAGGGTTTCAGCAAACTTAATTGAATCTGTAAATTCTTCTTCCTTCAAAGTTGGGATGTAACTTAAGTAGCAACAAGTAATTTTGTTCATATTGTGATGTACTTTGGAGTAATACTATAATAAAGAATGGGACTTGGTCCTATTCATAAGTTGTTTAGATTGAATGCAGCAGATCTGAATGCAAGTTTGCAGTCGATAGTAAGAAAGGGGCAGGGTTTAAGCAGACTTAATGATTGGAGAAGTCTGGTATATGCATAACGAGAAAAGTATATCATTTCACTGGAACATTGAGTTTACGAGGTCAAAATAAATAAAATAAACGAAACATGCATGGGTGAATTGTTCACTATGTAATCTAAAACATTCATTAGAAAAGAGATAAGGTGAATTACCATTTCACCAGCAAGTGTATTAAAGCTAAATCAGCTCTTGAAGAACTGCTTGACTATTCTGCACAAAACATTTTTTTTTCCAAAGCAAGGGAAATGTATTCAAAGAATCAAATGCACTGGAGGAGTTCTAATATTCCATTACGAACAAACCTCCTGATGTTTGTACAAAGCTGAGAAAAATAAAAAATAAAAGCCTTCCAAATCAGTATTCATTTGCCGTAAAGACTAGAAGCGGAGTTATTTAAAGCGGCTTATTTCCAGCTAGCCTGCCTACCTGCTGTCTGCCCACACTTCACCGCATGAAATAACCACATGCGACATACATTTTAATCAGACTCAGTCATGACAGAGGGCTTCCGGGAAGGACATGAAATTCAAGTGAAGTCTACTTCACACAAATCCATTTATCAAATAAACCGATAATTGCATTTACGCAACCCTGGCCTAAAGAGGTTTAATGTGTCTCTCTTTCGGTTTCCTTCTGCAAAGGAATCAGCACACAAAAACGTGTGCAAATTAAAAGCAAAATAATCAAGTTTATTTAACCCAGCATGTCTTGATGCTGGGTTGTCATGGCTACAGTTAATCTCTTGAAAAGCAGCCTCTTCATTTTCTCAGATCGAATATTCCACCTCTCGCAGCTTTGCTCATCGACTCGCTTGCATCTGACAAACATGGGCGTTTAGCGGTCTTTACACACTAAATAAAATAAACGAAACATGCATGGGTGAATTGTTCACTATGTAATCTAAAACATTAATTAGAAAAGAGATAAGGTGAATTACCATTTCACCAGCAAGTGTATTAAAGCTAAATCAGCTCTTGAAGAACTGCTTGACTATTCTGCACAAAACATTTTTTTTTCCAAAGCAAGGGAAATGTATTCAAAGAATCAAATGCACTGGAGGAGTTCTAATATTCCATTCCGAACAAACCTCCTGATGTTTGTACAAAGCTGAGAAAAATAAAAAATAAAAGCCTTCCAAATCAGTATTCATTTGCCGTAAAGACTAGAAGCGGAGTTATTTAAAGCGGCTTATTTCCAGCTAGCCTGCCTACCTGCTGTCTGCCCACACTTCACCGCATGAAATAACCACATGCGACATGTGTTTTAATCAGACTCAGTCATGACAGAGGGCTTCCGGGAAGGACATGAAATTCAAGTGAAGTCTACTTCACACAAATCCATTTATGAAATAAACCGATAATTGCATTTACGCAACCCTGGCCTAAAGAGGTTTAATGTGTCTCTCTTTCGGTTTCCTTCTGCAAAGGAATCAGCACACAAAAACGTGTGCAAATTAAAAGCAAAATAATCAAGTTTATTTAACCCAGCATGTCTTGATGCTGGGTTGTCATGGCTACAGTTAATCTCTTGAAAAGCAGCCTCTTCATTTTCTCAGATCGAATATTCCACCTCTCGCAGCTTTGCTCATCGACTCGCTTGCATCTGACAAACATGGGCGTTTAGCTGTCTTTACACATGGAGATGTTGAGGAGCCGGATAGTAAAAAGGAGGAAAGATGACAAAGAGAGGAAAATTTGACTGACATCGACAGCCACTCTTCAGGGGGACACTTACGTCCTGAAGGAGGCCTGGTAGCCCACTAAAACCAGTCACATCCCACACACACTCAAACAACACGGCTGACTGCAAGCCCACGGCACAGATGAGAGACGGAGAGAGAGGGGGAATACTGAGAAAAGGGAGTTGCATGCTGGGAGAGAGAAAGAGAAGCGCATGAGGGAAAGATGAAAAGAGGAAGTGAAGCCCGAGTACGTGTTTACATAATGCGACTCCTTCAGGGTAGACAAAATGTCTTTCTGTTTGAGTAGAGCGAAATAAATCACTCTAGAACTCTGCATTCAAATAGAAAAGTGCACTTTAAAGAAATAGTTCACTCAAAAATGAAAATTGGCATCATATATTTACCCGCATGTTGTTCCAAAGCTGTATGACTTTATTGTGTGAATCACAAAAGGTGTTATTTTGAAGAATGTTCTGGCTGCTCTTTTCCATGCAATTATAATGAATGGCGAGAGCTTTCAAGCTTCAAAAATTACACAAAAATCACTATAAAATTATCAAGTGGTCCATATGGCTCATGCATGATATTTCAGTCATTATTCACTGAAAAACTTGAAATCTTCAAACGTTTTTACTTTGAACTAGAACCCTGCATTTCAGCCCGTGCCCGATGGGCCCTGACTTTTTTACGCCCGGGCTTCGGGCAAATTTTCACATCATTTGATTTCACACCCCATTTCACAATTTTCGTTCAGACGCGGCTGTTTGAGGCTTCTCCTTATTTTTATATTTTAGACGTCCATCAATTAGTGATGAAATAAATTGCCGCGCTGGTGAAAACAACACAAGACCATGCTACCGCGACTGTCAAGAGCGGCTCGACGGTGTTTATTGTCCCGCCAGCAGCAGCATGGTGCGTGCCGTCAGCGCAGCTGAACAGTTCTGCGTTCAAATGCACGCAATAGGCTTAAGTTTGCTGCAAAGCAACGGCAAAAGTTATTACCATAAATGTGTCAGAGGGAGATAGTAAGGAGATATTTGAATTATTTACTAATAAACTAGTGTTTTCTGAGTCGGTGTCGCAAGGATGAAGTTGCTGATCCTGACTCGCCATCTCCTCATTAGACGCGGCTTTAGAGAGAAGTGCATCTTTACAGATTATGATTATGATTATAATGAAAGAGTTTTTGTTTATGATTTGTTTTATTTTGTTTAGTAGTAATTTAAAGCTTTCCACAGATATATTTATCTTGTCTGTGAGGCATGTATTCGCTGAGTTTCGGTTCATTTTTGTAAGCGCTCCTGTTCAAGACAAGTCGGCAGAAAGCGCATCATGTTTGTTTTCTTTATTTTATAAAAGCACAACGTTTTGTTGATATTGTGAGTGCACACAAATAAAAGTAGACCCTTTACAGTTACGAATGATGTATTACTCTTACCTTTATGAGCAAAAATGACGGTATATCCTGAAAACCCATGTCCTGCAAAGCGCGCTTCAGCTTCCACTCTCCGCACAAACTATTGGATATAGCGCACATTTATCTAGGTTTAACGTTTAAACATTGTTATATGCTTGAACTGTTTTATATCTATAGATTTTATTTTAGGCAAGTCGTGATGATTTGAGAAGGCTAAATAGATCAAACATAAGCTCACTGTCTGCCGCTGGCCACTTGGTCGTTACTTTAAAAAACAAAAACGTATATTTAAAGAACAAAAAATGCTCCAAACGTTTTTCTAAATTACCTTAATAAAAAAACGAAACAAAATATAATCACTTTGCCATTACATACAAAACTGAACTATTTTAATAGCCGAAACAGTAGTATAAGCTGTTTTGGGAGAGGGGGGAAAAAAGACGGGCTCGGGCCAGTTATTCTGATAAGCTGTCGGATACGGGCCGGGCTAGGGCCTGAGCGTCTCGGGCCATGGCCGGACTAGGGCCTAAATTTGAGGCCCGTGCCGGGCTCTACTTGGAACACCTGTTTTAAAAAAAATATCATGAATCAGACATTGCTGCATGAACATGCCAAGGAAAGCTAAAGTGGTGATATCAAGAGTAAAACTCACATAAAGCTATAATATGGCATATTTTGTGTCCTTGTTGAAGCATTCGTGTAATTGGATGGAAAAGAGTTCAACCTTCAATTTTTTAAATTTTTTTTGCGTTCCATGGAATCCAAAACATGGTTGTGAAACAGCTGAAGGGTGAATGAATCATGACAGCATTTTCAATTTTGGGTGAACTATCCCTTTAAGACAGTGATTCTCAAACTTTTTTCAAACCACAGTTACACCTTTTTTTTTTTAATCGAAGTGATAGCCTACTTGTAGACTTAAAAATAAAACCGCCAATAGGTGGCGGCAAGTCACTGTCTTTATGAGCCAGGCGTCGTGTCATTCATTCAGTAACAAAGCAAAATGCTGTAGTTATGAATGGGTTATTAATCACTGACTCTCCGAATCGTTCAAAGCCACAGATTCGTTCACTAACTAAACACCACTTGCTTGGAGA
>NW_015629109.1:209256-210107 GCF_001515625.1 Sinocyclocheilus rhinocerous
TATGTCATGTTTTATGTCATATTCTTAACATTTCATTAAGTGTATTATTAATATAATAAAGCAATAAATGATGGCAAATCGAAGTGATAATTGTAGATTTAAAAATAAAACAGCGTCGCGTCATTCATTCATTCATTAATGAAGCAAAATGCTGTAGTTATGAATGGGTTATTAATCACTGACTCTCCGAATCGTTCAAAGCCACAGATTCGTTCACTAACTAAACACCACTTGCTTGGAGATGCACACCAGATGATATGGATTTCGTTGGAACTATTATTATTTCGTTGCAAAATATAACAAACATGACAATATTCTGTTTAAAATGTAGGCTACATTTAAAATGTAAAATGTTCACTTAATATTACCTTTTTTGTTGAACTATTGTAAAAATTAATGCCACATTTGCCATCGTTTGGATATTCAGGGACATTTGCATTCTTGCTCGTATTTTAAACATGAAAACAATAACTCGCACAGAGTGTGTCTGTATCGAAGAGAGTTTAAATCGATCTCAATGTACAGTGCGTGTCAATATTTGCTCTTCATGCTGTTAAGTGAAGATCTACTTTAAAGATACATTGAACAGCAGTGCGATTTGCTAAAGCAGCATATTCAGCGGGCATCCTATCACACGCAAAAGATGAGGTAAGCTGATTGGACATCATGTATTTGACAGTTTACAGCACTCCCATTTTCCTGTTTTTACATTAGAAGCGGCATTTTGCCCGTCAGAAATACATGTTCGGTTTTAATGCTACTTTAAATTGGGGTAGAATTAAATGAATGCCAAAACTCAGAATTTTGTTTGCGTACCCCCCACGTCATCTCACGTACCCCCAGGGGTACGC
>NW_015629109.1:211160-215116 GCF_001515625.1 Sinocyclocheilus rhinocerous
GACCGTTTACGGCACTCCCATTTTCCTGTTTTTACATTAGAAGCAGCATTTTGCTTGTCAGAACGACATGTTCGGTTTTAAAGTTACTTTAAGTTGGGGTAGAATTAAATGAATGCCAAAACTCAGAATTTTGTTCGCGTACCCCCTCAGTCACCTCACGTACCCCAGTTTGAGAACCACTGCTTTAAGACATTCAAATCGTGACCCATCACTCTGACTCTGAAGTTGTCAGGTGAATCTGACACCATAATTTGATTCAGATTCAATTTGATCGATTCTTGATTGAGTTTCCTGTGTGAGCGTGCAGTGCAGTCCTGGCCATGTGCTGCCGTGTTTAATAGAATCGCAGAAGCCGACAGGCTCTGAGCCACTTCCTTTCACTCTCTGCCCCAACAAACAGTGACAGCACATGAAAAAGAGCCCACTTTTTGTTCGCGTACCCCCTCAGTCACCTCACGTACCCCAGTTTGAGAACCACTGCTTTAAGACATTCAAATCGTGACCCATCACTCGGACTCTGATTTACTGAAAACAGGAAGTTGTCAGGTGAATCTGACACCATAATTTGATTCAGATTCAATTTGATCGATTCTTGATTGAGTTTTCTGTGTGAGCGTGCAGTGCAGTCCTGGCCATGTGCTGCCGTGTTTAATAGAATCGCAGAAGCCGACAGGCTCTGAGCCACTTCCTTTCACTCTCTGCCCCAACAAACAGTGACAGCACATGAAAAAGAGCCCACTTGCTTTCCTGTTGAAGAAATGGCTCTTTATGTCAACGAGCCTGTGGCGTTCTGTAACCGCAACCCAAAATGGCTCTGTGCACAGTCCGGCACGGTCAGATTTATGTCTGGATGTTAAACCCACGGGTCCATGGGGTTCAGGAGGGGTCGTCATGAGAGACTGATGGTCTGGGACAATGGAGGGGAGCTGTGTGTGATTGATGCTGAGGGGTCCTAACGTAACAGCCCGCTACAACTCTTCAGGCGATGGGATGTCAAAGAACGAACAGAAACACACACGCATGAAAGCACCCGAGCGAATGCCACACTTGCCCGCATTCAATGACAGATATAACACTGAAGCCTTGAGGGAATCACATCAAATACATACGAAATGACAAAAAGATGGGGAGAGAAAGCAAGAAAACTATTTTATTAAAATAATCTTTCAGATTCAAGCTAGGCTCTATGGACAGCATGTGACATACTGTCAATTAATATTGACTTGCCCCTCAGTTTGTAAAATCTAATAAAATAAAAAAAATCACCATACTTACTGTATACCCCTCCATCTAACTTTTATTGTTCTGGACAATGTGAAACCTTGCATTGCTAGCACTCATGATAAATTTATTGTATTCTTCATTTGTAAGTTGCTTAGGATAAAAGTAAAAATGTAAATTATTATTATTTGTTTGACTCAAATTACTACCATTTTACCTTAAGATTTGTGAGACTAAAAGTTACTTGCTCACATGTTAGTTACATTCCTTTTAAAATAAAAATGCTGTTATACGTTTAGTTTACTTTATAATTTGGACAAATTATGGGGAATTTCTGAAATCTGTAGGTAACAGTTGAAACACAAAATGTTCAAGTCTTGTGAGCTTTCAAAACTATATATACAGTATGTTAACTTTATTGCGAAGCAATGCCTGGCTTTCAGAAATTCTGTCTGTAAGTGTATTACCGCAATTTCTGCTTATTTCTACAACACGAGGAAGAAGTCAAAATTATTTTCCATGGTAAATTGACAGCATGTCACAGATGCTGTTGACGGCACTTAACTTGTATTGAACCTAGAACATTTCTGTAAAAAATTCACCCATTACAAACCCATTACCAAATGCAGACTGAGATGATGGCAATTGAAGCCCCTGGAGTTGCAAAGGCAAATTTTTTCCTCATGCACAAGATGCTTGCAGCCATTTTGCTTACAAACAAAGTGCAGCAAATAAATCAGCAATCTGAATGAACAGAAGAGCAGCTTTGCAAGGAGAAAAAGCGGGGAACGAGAGCGTAAAAACAGGAGGAAGAGTGAGTGGGTGCATTTAGGAGGAGAATTGGCAGCGGATCTAAGAATAGCCTCTCCCTGCACTGAGGACTTCGTTTTTTCCAGAGCAGGTAATAAAGAAAATTGATGAGCCGTTAGCTGAATCCCCAAACCTAGAACCGCTGGCTTAAACCTGTCTAATGTGCTCTCTCAGGGGTGTGTGTGTGCATGACAGAGAAAGAGCCACAGTGACCTGAGAAAGAGAGAAACGCAGGTGGAAAGAGAGAGAATGCCGTTTGCTGAAAGCCTGGGTTCTCTGAGGTGGTCTTATCTTGCCGTATAATGATGGGTTTTAGGCCCAGGAGGCACCAGACGCATTTCTGGATGACGTTGTTGCGAGAAACTCAATACACTTGAACCAAATAAGACAAAAAGCCTCTGAAAATGTGTCTCCTCTGACTTCCAGTGGTTTGGATACAAGGATTTGCCAACTGCAAGCAGATCTCTTCAATTCATAGGCTTCTGACATTGCAGAACCAAGAACAGAAAACACTACTGCCATCAACTCAAGCAGAAAAATGTCCGTTCTTGGTCTGCAGTCTCCCTCGAGGGGCAAATGTCTCTGTGCAACTGCAGGGCAACAGTCCTTCAACCTCATCCGCATTGGAAATCCCTCAAATATATGCAACGATTGCAAACACGATCATTTGTGTTCTCTACTCTGCATGCGTATCCAAGAATGTGTTCATCTGCAATAATGCAATTCACAATGTCATATCTAATTACAGTCTGAGCAGACAAACACGCATACACTGTGCTTCCCCCATGAGAATGGAACTAGTGGAAGTGTTATGGCTTTCTTTCTGCACGGGTGAACCACAAACCTGCCTAAAAGAGCGTCCGTCAAGAGCCTAGAGGGATATCCTGTAAACGAGTGGAAGAGCGGCCAAGGACACACAGTCAGGGTGACATCTCGTGTTTGCACACATCTGTATGAATGTGTGCCTATGTGAATGAGAAGTGCAGCGTGAGCTAGATGTCTTGCATGTATGCAGATGCCTGACAATCCTGTCTCGATGTGGATGGATTTTCTTGTCTGTGCAGATTGAGTATTTACATGGCTGGTCTGTCACTACATCCTGTCTGCCCATGTATGCTCTCTCCGGCTCTCCTTCAAGCTGGCATTGACGTTAAGTGTTCAAAGTTCCTCACGCTTGCATGCCTGAGTCTGAGTGAGTGCAAGAGGAAATGTGTGAGTAAATGCCTTTGTGGGTCAAGTTGCACTTACAAAATGGGGACCAAGTAAGGAAAACTGTTAAATAGAAATATAAAAACTTAGGGATGCACCAAATGTTCGGCAACTGAAATTATTGGGCCGAAAATAGCAATAATAAGCGAAAAGACCAAATAAATTGTACCAAACAATGACAAATGTCAGCAGTATGGAAGCATTTGAAACTGTCCAAGAAAGACGCAAAAATCATTACAACCACCAACAGCGAGAGACTGTTTAGTACTGCAGCGCATGTCTTCGATGAGAAGAGGAAGGGGTGATTATTGCTGGTATGATGATTGAAATTGCGAAATGGCCTTAAACAATTAAATACACTGCAGAACGTTATGTTTTCACACTTGAATTGCATGTATTCTGACAGCGCCGCACAAACTCGCGGCGCTATCTGCTTGTTAACCAGGGTTCAAAGTCCAAAGCGCGAGGAATATCTGCGCTGAACCAGTGTTACTCGTCAGTTGCTCAGTCACATTTTTATGAATTTTTACAAGGCATGTGACAATGCAATACGTACAACGTATTTTTAATGAGACTCATTTATAAATCTGCTGTTGTCAACAAAAATAAGCATTGAGGTCTTCCTGCGCGTTTCCGCCAAAATAAAAGTTGAGAAAAAGAACTATCAACATTCATAAATGTTAGTATTGTAATTTTACTGTTGTTCTGTAAAATAA
>NW_015629109.1:215994-227801 GCF_001515625.1 Sinocyclocheilus rhinocerous
GTAAACATACATGCTTGATTCAAGAAGGGGGTCTGATGGCCAAAAAATAATTTTAAGTTAAATTGTGCTTTGTTGGTATATTGTATGCTAGAATGTTAAAAATGTTCAGTGTTAAATATTTTTACATTTTTGTTTTGTAATTGATTTTTTCTTTGAAAAGCAAGACAAATCAGTAAAAAGAAAATTTTGGCTATTTAAATTTATGCAATGGTGAAAAGAAATTGGCAAAATACATGGGGGAAAAAAACTCTTAAAACAGTGTTCGGTATTCGGTATTCGGCCTTCGGCCCATTGTTTCATTTTGTTCGGTTTTGGCTTCGGCCAAGAATTTTCATTTCGGTGCATCCCTATAAAAACTGCCTTAAATTTATGGTTACAGGAGAGAAAATATCATTAGCTCATTATTAAAACATTATAAATTAGCATCTCGATAGAAAAATAAAGGTCTGCTGAGGCGAGTTGCGAATGAATGTGACAGACTGCTGAAACTGCACCTGAAGATTTGTGGGAAAAACGTGTGTGTGTGGTTATAAAGAGCCCTGGCTTGCCTTCAGGGCTGTTAAGAATTGCTTATGTGGTAGTGTGTATTTGAAGTGTGTACGTGAAGTGTGTGTTAGGAGTAGATGACCCAAGCCCATTTTCGATGCAGAAATGTGCGTCTTACATAATCCATGAGATGTATGGAATAGCCCTTCTCAGCTTTTCCCCTTTGTGTGACAAGAGAGATGATCTTTCTCTTGCCCTCTACTGAGGTAAGCAAGAGCAGAGCACCTAATGTCAACACACACACACACACACACACACTACATATTCCAACACAAAGCAAAACCAGTATTGGTGAACATACATCAAAACATACAGATGAATTTCCCAGGAGGCACAGCTTTTCTATAGGACACATTTCCCCATAGAATTTAGCACTTTTTTTCTAGTGGCACTTAAGTTGGGTGCAAAGGAACAACATATAAAACATATTTTGAAAACTGCAGATTTTAGTGCAGGAAAAACTGGGTGTTGTTGTTAGCTTAGCGTAGCATGATTATCTCTACAACTGATTAGCATCAGCCTCTGATAAAGCTCTGGCATTAGTTAATGTATTACTAACCAACTTTATTTTAGTTCATTAGTTATCATGGACCAACAGTAAACTCTTTTGGTCGCACTTTATTTTAGGGACCAATTCTCGCTAACTATTAACTATGGCTGTTGCCTCAAACTCCTAATTTGCCGCTTATTACTAGCAAGGTAGTTATTAAGTTTATGTATTGACATTAAAAGATCTAAAATATGGTCAAGCAGAATAAGGCATTAATATGTGCTTTATAAGTACTAATAAACATCCAGTATGCTAGTAATATGCATACTAATAAGCCGCTAGTTAATAGCAAGAACTGATCCCTAAACTAAAGTGTTGCCACTCTTTATTACAGCATTTAGTAATATTAACTTACAAATACACTATTGTTGATTGTCCATCTGTTAATTCATAATACATTAAATGTTGATTTATACAACTTGAAATGTCAAAAATGTATTACAAGTGAAATTAATCTAAGAATGAATCTAGATCAATGATCCTCAAATCTGGCTCGCGAGATCCACTTTCCTGCAGAGTTTAGCTCCAACCCTATAATCAAACAAACCTACCTGTGATTTTCTAATGATTCTGAAGACAGTGATTAGCAAACTCAGGTGTGTTTGATTAGGGTAGAGCTGAACTCTGCAGGAAAGTGGATCTCGCGAGCCAGATTTGAGGATCACTGATCTAGATTAACAAATGCTGTAAAAGTACATGTAGTCCATGAAACCTACTATATGAAAAAAATTATAAATTTTAACCATATTGCAGCTTGTCTGTATAATAAGCGTCATAATTAATAATCTTTTCACATTATGACTGCATGATCAAAAGTACCTCATGTACTCTTTGAAAAACTAACCAGAATAGCCCACAATTTATTTTGCCAAGCCACGACAAACTCCAGATTTTATTTTTTATTTTTTAAATTATTACTATTCACGCTAAACACTGGCAATGTTAGCGCAGGGGCTGGTTGGGACTTGTGTGTCATCATTCTTGCACATACACGGGTCAGACAAGGAGAGTATTGATAGAAAAAAATCACTCAACTCTATATCACAATCAGTCTGGAACAAATATTTGAGCAAAAACAAAGACATATGGGCTGGCAAGGATAGTGTTATTGCTAATATATATGAAGCCATAGCTAAGTGTCATCACAACGTTAATTAGCTTCCTTACTAAAAGTGCGAGGAGAATTAATTACTTTTTTTTGTAGGGTTTGTTGACACAGAAAGACCCAATTTGCTTTCCTGCCAGCCAAGAACACTTGGGTGCATAAATACTCAATTAAACTTTTGTTTTGCAATGGAAACCGTTGCAGAGATCTTTTTTTAGCACATTTGCAGGAACACAGTCCACAGTTCTGCCAAACTTTTTAGCACAACACAACTTCTGTGCGTGGGTTAAAAAAAACGAGAAAATACTCCATGCAAAAACATCCATGTTAAGCACGGGGGAGGTTCAGAAAGAGAGCGAATACAGATAGAGGTTTGTGGATGGATTACGTTCATCTGTAACATAGAGGTGACCTGAACGAACTCTTCGCGCTGTTCATAATCACTGCTTCTGCCAGGGGAGGCTCTCTCATTCCTATGTAGCAAGGAAGACCGCAATCGTTCATGAATTCAAGATGAGGAAAAGGAACCACAGAGACGCCATGAGAGTGCAAAGAGCTTTTTCTTGTTTGTTCAAGATTCGTGCTGCAAGGCTTTTTGTTCTGATTTGGCATGGAGAGCATTTGAGTAAACTTTGCCACGGAGGAAACCTCGATGAAAGAGAGCAGCAAGACTTAATGCAATGAATTCTTAAGATGTACATTAAATTACGATACAATAACACTCACGCCAGGGAATCAACTGTGGGATTAATAAATGAGATACAATATTTTTGAAAACTGACTGCTGTAAACATACTGCAAAAAAAAACACAAAAAAAACACTTCTGCTTTGTGATAAAGACAAAAAAATAATAATCTAAAATTGTGCTTTAGTGTAATAGTGAGTGGCCAAAAAAAAGGCCAAAAATCAGGTTATGATGAACCCTTTACAATAGTAACAAAATATTAAAATTTGGTCTTAATCCAAATATAAATAAAATTAAAATGTTTAATATTACTATCAGTTATTATGTGTTTTCAGAAACAAACAAAAAAATTGTATGTGAATATAAGCTTTGCATACACACACACACACACATCTCTGGATTGAATCCCTAATTAAGACAACTGCCACTAAAACAAACAAAAAAAATACAAAATCATTCAAATAACAGGCACTGTTAAATAACTCATATAATTAATGTGCAGCCTGAAACTCACATGAATATTTCAGACAAACACTCTCAAATTTGATTGGTTCAGGAGTCTGCGTACGCATGCTGATGTGTTTACAGCCAATGTTTTACGTCAGAGACATCAGTCCTGCTATGTTTGTTGTCTCTCTTTAGCCGGCCAAGTCCCTGTTGTGTTGGAGCTGGCCTTAGCGCAAGCCTCCAGGGAGAGTTGCTGTGTCTAATTGGATAACTCTTACTGTGATTGTTCCTCTGGTTGTTCCTGTCTGACACAGCCTGCCCTCCATTTGTTAAATTAGAAGGCAACGATGACAGTGGTGAGAAGAGTGAGGAACAGAATGGAAATACATATATAATCACACACTTCCCTTTTAGTGCCATTTCTACACAGCACTTAATGCAATTTACAGCAACTCAAGGCACAGGCATGTCGAAAGAGAGAGAGAAAGAGAAGGAGAGATGCCACTCTATATAACCTGTCTTAAGTCAAGACCCCATTTACTTGATAATACATGTGTCCTAGTCTTATTGTGAATGATTTATCAGTGCATGTTTATTTATTAAAGGAAAAAAACAACAACATAAAACTTTTACACACACATACACACAAAGAGAGGAAATCACCTCTGATAAAGTACTTTAAGATGACTGACTGAATAAAATCTGGGAAAACTCAATCAGATTTAAAACTGCGAACCCAACACCTTAAAACTCCAGAATAGCATTTACTTTTTTTAAGCACTCGGATAACCTCATCTGTGGCATGTATGTAATTATCTTGTCGCGTTTTATAATATTGCCATGGAAACAGCCACTGCTTCACTGATTCTGCAGCTGAAAAAAGAGAGCATGATATAAAAAGTGTTAAAACTTCATTTAGGCCACTTTGTTGTTAATAACAGAGAAATTATGATATATTCGTGTGTTCAGGCAAGTCAGTTTTCAGGACGAAATCACTTCCATCAGAGGAAATTAAAAGAGGGCCTTTAATTAAAATGCACTGTTCAACATGAACAAAATATAACTCTTAAAGAATGATAGTGAGCACTGCGCTTTCATCACCATGTTAAATATTAATGCAGTAACGCAAGTCTGAAAACTCGGGTTCCATTAGACTGACCTGAGCCTCCCACTGCCTTCATTCATCCTTGTCTCGCTCTAGATTAGCCAGAGGTAAAAAGTGCCAACTCACAGAAGCTTGCACTAAAGCACAATGGATTTCAATAATTTGAAGTACAACGTCAATAAAAAACCCCAACTGCAACTTGTTAAATATTTCTAGGCACCTTTGGGCACTGTTCAACATGAACAAAATATAACTCTTAAAGAATGATAGCGAGCACTGCGCTTTCATCGCCATGTTAAATATTAATGCAGTAACGCAAGTCTGAAAACTCGGGTTCCATTAGACTGATCTGAGCCTCCCACTGCCTTCATACATCCTTGGCTCGCTCCAGATTAGCCAGAGGTAAAAAGTGCCAACTCACAGAAGCTTGCACTAAAGCACAATGGATTTCAATAATTTGAAGTACAACGTCAATAAAAAACCCCAACTGCAACTTGTTAAATATTTCTAGGCACCTTTGGGTTTCATTTGTATATTTTGATTGTCTGTGGCACTCAAGTGTCTCAAAGAAAATTGCACCGTGGCTCCTCTTCTCGCTAGCAAACTGGTACTCAAAGATGTTCCTCTGAAATTGGGCGTAGCTGTTCACTTATGAGGTTCTTGAACAAGATTTGTCAGGTTAGCATTTTTCTTCTGTGATGCTCATTTCAAAGTTGTTGTATTCCGCTCTAATCAATTTGTGTGAGACACCTAGTAATTGCAAATATATTAGTTGACGTTCTACCAGAGTCTGATTGTTTTGGAGGTCTCTTAAACGGTTAGCTCACCCAAAAATGAAAATTTGGTCATTATTTACTCACCCTCGTGTCGTTCCAAACCCCCAAGACCTTCATTCATCTTCGGAACACAAATTAAGATATTTTGGATTAAATTTGAGAGGTTTCTGACCCTCCATAGAGAGCAATGCAACTGAAGTGTTCCCAGGCCCAGAGACGTAATAAGGACATAGCTAAAATAGTCAATGTGACATCAGTGGTTTTGCCTTGTGGTACTCTCTATAATGGCAGAGGAGAAGAACTGTTGAATAAAGTAATTTTTGTTTTCTTTGTGCACAAAAAGTATTCTCGCAGCTTCATAAAAATACAGTTGAACCACTGCTGTCACATGGACTGTTTTAACAATGTTCTTAATATGTCTCTGGGCCTGGGAACATTTCAGTTGCATTGCTCTCTATGGAGGGTCAGAAAGCTCTCAGATTTCATCAACAATTTCTTAATTGTGTTCTGAAGATGAACGAAGGTCTTACGGGTTTGGAACGACATGAGGGTGATTAATTAATGACAGAATTTTCATTTTTGGGTGAACTAACCCTTTAATAGTATAAAAAGGACTTATATGTTCTCATCCTTTCTCCAGGTTTAATCAACCTCCTCGGTCCAGACAGATGTGGACGACACGTGGCGTTGGGCTGCATTCACCCACCATATAAATTCATCGAGCTTAAATGTCACAAGCAGACGGCTGCCCTTCTCAACCCCTGCGGAACCCTGTCACAAGTGTTGTAAAGCACACGAGAGCCTGGGGAGGCTATTAGAGCTGAAATCAACCCCCTGGTGACTAAATTATGCCCCAATAATACCAGAAAAGGCAGGAACAAGAAGACAAACGAGTGACCAAGCTCAGACAAGCTCAGTGATGTTCTGAACAATGATGAGGATGATGATCTAAGGGAGGATAGTAATCAGTGGTTGGTTTGTCCCAGTTTTCCAGAACCATGGGGCGATCCACCAGAGACTTGTTGAAGTAGACCAAACTTAGATAAGAAATGACAGAAGGCCTTGTTTCTCAACAGAAAGCTGACTTCTCTTCAGATTTGCCTCCTCATAATTAGTATGTCGTAATTACAAGAAGGCTCTTTTAATAGCCTGTGTTGCGAGATGCGAGAATGCGGGTTGGCTCGGTGCACACTGGGTCATAAACCGCTCTCTAATCAGCAGCCATAACTCTGTTGCCCAGCAACCAGAAGTGTTCTAACATCTCCATGCAGCAACTGTTTACATTTCAGAGCAATGTTGGCGCTGACGGCACATGATATTGAGAGGAACTTCTAAATGGATTCCCTCAATCTACAGGGAAACTGCATTAAAACAAAAGTGTGCAAAGAAAGTTTGTAGGCATTCATGGAACAGTTTCTGCACATGGGTAAACACAAATACAATGCAAGACTTTGTTTTGTGTGAAGATTTACCAAGATATCGCTGCTACAATGAATTAGTAGTGGGAAGAGATCAAGACCTAGTCTTGCATGGCGATACTTTTGATTATGATGCCTGGTCCACGCCAACACACATTAGGCCTTTGAACATCCCACTTAGATGTGATAAAACTCATAGAACTTTTAATGATTCAATCGCAAATTCCAAAAAAATCATAAAAAAATAATATAATATAATCAGGGGTGCATATAAGTGGTGCGCATGTGCAAGTGAAAAAAAAAATGCACTGGGTAAATAAGTTCAGACAACTCATTTGTGTACCAACATGGTTGACAGCTATTTATTCTCAATCACAGTTTTAGATCAACTGTAATACTGTATAAGATTTCCGTTTGAACTAAAAGAATAAATCTCAGCTACGTGCTGCCGGTTTCAGAGCAAAACGCAAAACTGTGTCATTCACTGATGCACTTCACTCTGTCTCCCTCTCCACCAATAAACTGATGTTGTGGGCGTTCTGGCACAATATGGCTGCCGTCGCATAATCCAGGTGGATGCTGCACATTGGTGGCGGTTGAGGAGATCCCCCCTCACAATGTACAGCACTTTGAGTACCCAGAAAAGCGCTATATAAAAGCAACAAATTACTCACTTGGCAGCACCCCCGCAGCGCATATACTTACTTGCCGGCAACCCGCCAAAATAAAAGCTTGCTGATTTTAGGCTTGAAAATGTTGAAAACGTACATAAGAATATAAAAAAGTAAAAAAAAAAATAAAAAATAAAAAAAAAAATATTAGTAGTGTTTCACGTGCACTATAAGTGTGAGGACCAAACCAAATCTCCAGGTGCTCTCATATAATAATATAATATAATATAATATAATATAATATAATATATAATATAATATCCTAAAATTAACCATTGCTGATAATATGAAAACTCTTTAAGTTCTTAAAATTGAACCTCAAGCACAGCAGGCAAAAACCGGCAATGCTCCCCTTCATTAAAATCACCTGGTCTCCTTTGGTTCTTTAACTCAGTTTTATAGCCAATGGACCACTATTATAAACTAATGGACATCTTTATTTCTTTCATTATAAAAGAACATTGAAAAGAAAGAAAAAAATACTTTAATGAAACTTGACCCAGTGCATTTCATTACTGTCACTTTCTGAACTGGACAAATGACACAGCAAACATCTAACACTTCCCCATCCACCAACAAGAGAACAATAAACACAAGAGTAAAATAAACCCTGCTCAATGCAAAAAAACAAAAAAAAACATCAACACCTGGCAGTGGCAAAATGAAGGCCATCGAGAGAAAAGAAATGCTGACCTCAGCTTTCCTTTCCGTCTTCCACTTGTCCTGAAGGGTTAATTATTTCCATTATCCAGAGTGGCCTGGGAAATTCAAGCATGGATTGGGACCGACCTGACAACCAGGCATCTACAATCTTTGAGAACAATGCAGCTGTCCGGTTCATGGGTGGCGACTGTGTTTTCTCTCCTCTAACACATTCACATCAGGGTGGCCATGTGTGCTGGTGGCCCCCTCCAGACAGCCACAGGGCCAGAGAGCAGGAGACTGGGGCACAACAAACCAAACATGTCGTCTTTGATTCACTGCCAGCGGAATCAGTGAGTCAATCCAACCCACTGGGAAAGCGACAGCACAGGAAATAAGGGTCAAACTGCGCTTTCCTCAAGGTGTCAGTGCAAAACATGCCATGCTTTGTTTACAGCGAGGTGACACTGAGCCAGAGACGTGTGCAAGTGAGTGTGCATATGCAAATGTCTGTGCGCATATCTAAGGGAGTGTAAACAAGCAAGATTGACTTTTTAAGCCAGGTATAAGTTCAATCAGAAGGGAAGATTTGAACAACAGATGCACATTTAAGATTGGTCGCTATTTTCACGGGAGCTGGACGCTGATAACACTGCCTTTGAAAGAAAGATGCGGCTATATGTTTTGGAACTTTGTGCGATATTTTGTAGAGGCGAGAGATTGAGATGAGAGAGAGAGAGATGAAAAAAATGATGGATTTGACAAGGAAGACAGAAACACGCTCTTCGCCGCCTTGGGCAGTAGATCATATTGCTATCAGCCAGGGGCCGTTCTCTCTCTCGCCAAATGAGGGATAGAGGACAGAAGAAACAGCTGGCGGGAGTGTTGTTTGTCCACCAGGGCCGTTGCTTTCCATGGGCTGTTTCGGCCATAATGAAAATGAAGAGAGAGATTGAGATCAGGGACGAAGAGGGTTTCATCAATCACAGCTTAGTGGGGAAAAGAGAACAAAACTGATAGTGCCAAAGACAGCCCTGTGACACTCCCTGAGCTACACACTCATTCCTGTGCCTTTTGTCCAGCTCCTACTGCTTTTGGAGGTCCGGTGTCCATTTGTTCTGCCTGAACTAATGCAACATGACAACAGATTTGTGTATTCTCTTTGTTCACATATACACTGGATGACAGGCTCTGGCCTCAGCACCAGGAGCTCAAAGCATGCTGGGCAGAAAATAGATAATATTTATTACCAGAGTGGGGCTGGAAGATATCTAGAATAATAAGTAATGAATCTCTTTGCTTGTCAGATGCAGGCAGGATACATATGAATTTCTGATCTTGACAGAGAAGACTGAAGCTCTGTTCCAAAACCTAGTGGGTGGCCCAGCTTTCTACTGTTTATACAAGATACCCTTGAAAGGCAGCATCCTAAATGAACTGGAAACTTGTAAGGGACTGATTTGAAACATTCTACAAGGGCAGGAACCCGCTGTGCGACATAAATAGATTCCAACCGGATCTGATGTTAAAAGCGCGTAAAAAAACAACCACCACAGCAAAATAAATATTGGGTAAAATAGACCATTTTTAATTAGATTGAACATTATCAACATCTTTCAATATCTTATGAATAAAATATCTGACTGGAGTGTTGCCAAAATGGCCGCTGTGTGAACTGGCTTAGAATAAATGGGTTTTGGTGCTGCCTTAGATTTTGGACAAAAGAACGTATCTTAAAAGATAACGCTGCTGTCTACTGTGTTAGGTTTTTGTGCACAAAAAGGTTTAGGTTTTGTGCCAGCAGAGTGCCAATGATGCTTTAAAATGCTGCCTAGGTGGTTTTGGAACAGAGCCTGAGTCTGTATGAGGCATGCTGGATTTCCACCAAACTCACCTTCTCTTTACTCTGTCTGGCGGTTTCCTCCGCAGACAGCAGAGTCTTGTAGTAGGAGCTTCTCTCTGCAGTGAAGTGGACCTTCGACAGGGCGTTATCCACCAGAGCGACGGACAAATTCACACCCTCGATGTGAAGCCAGCCAATAAAGTTTCCTGCTTTATCCATGCTCTCCACCTCCACTTCCACCTAGGAGAAAGAGAGAGAGACGAGGCAAAAGAGTGAGTTAATTTACTGTATCTGGGATTAGCTGAGATTCCATTACTGTGGCTGCAGAGAAAGAGACTTTGTCTTAAATAGACAGATCACTGGAGGAGACTGAGCTATCTATTGATCGTCCAGACGGCTCGTTCTTCAGGCAACTCAGGGGGCCTTCAGCATACCCCCACTCATCTCATACACTCACGCACACACTTCCTGTCACTGACATCACTGCTAGGCACGTCTTTCTCGCACAATTAAACGTGAGGTCGAGATTCAGCCTGGCGCTAACTTTAGCCTGACATTCTCAATTAAAGCGGTGACACCAGGGAACACGCACCACTAATATATTACATTTGTCTCCAAGCACTGAGGCTGTTTATTAGCCAGTGATCAAAGACAGCAGGCAAGGACAAAAAGAGTGCATTTCAAAGAAAGACCGGATGACAGAGAGAAAGAAAAGAAGGGGGGAAAACAGTGAGTCACTTTAAACATTAACCAATTACTAATGGAAAATATGCAAGGATGAATTCTCTAACTGCTTCTTAACACCCAAAAGAGAGAAGGAAAATTACAAACTGTATGACGCATCAAGGTTTTAGAGAAGTCTTTGTACAACAGAAAATCTAAAAGCTCCAATCAAAGCAATCTAATGACAATGTCTTATTAATTAAGATGATTATAGGGAACTCAAATGCTTAAACTTGATTTTTAAATTTTCTGAAGAAAATTATGCTAGGGTCTACACGCAAAAGGTAATGGCTCTGGCCGGGTTCACGCTCAGAATGTTCCGGTAATCTGGGTTGGCCTTAGCCAGAGGGCTAAATGTATTAGGTCTCGCACAACCAGCTTTATGTACCCCCCATGTACTTTGCTGTTGGAACACATAGAGCAGAGTTAATCAAAATGAACTAGTCTACTAAAAAGGTTTTCATTAGTAATGATCTGATGATGTTAAACCAGAATTTTGCTTAATTAAATGCCGCTAGTTTGTTGTGGGTGGCTGCCATGGTGTTGCTCAGGATGGTTTTATCTTGTTTGTGAGGTTGATAACATGCTAACATGCTAAGTGGATGCTTAATGTCACTGGTATTTAACAGTGGGTACTTTTGACAGCATGTCCATAATGTAGATGGTTTCCCTCCCATTTCAGACACTAAATTGTATATACGGTTTTGCACCGAAGTTAAGTGTCTCGGACACAGATCACAGACTGAACGGCACTCTGCTAGCCTCCTGGCGTTATATAATCAAGTCTTTAGATGGGAGCGGTGTCTTCCTCAATGTAAGACGAGGGGGTTTTAGACATGATTTGGCAGCAGACGCTGCAGGATAGTCTACAACTGTCTTTTGTGCCTCTGTTCACCTGTCCACCAGCATCTAATGCATCCCTTGCCACTCAACACATCACATGACACATTATTACTTTCTACCTGACAATGCTCAGAGACCCAAGGGATGTTCATTTCGGTTATTTTTCCCAACCGACAACCGACGCTCGTTAACCGATTGTTAACCGACAAGATTATTTTAAATTGAATTGAATTAAATTAGAAAGGATAAGTGTCTGTGACTCGTTAAAAATACTAAAAAAAAATTTCCCGGGGATTAAATTTACATGCGCAAAAAGCAGCAAACAACAGAACATGAGAATTCACATGGTCATATCACATCATGCACCTGCAGCGCTTCTGCGAGCGGAGAAAAACATAATAAAGCTAGGCTATATATATATATATATATATATATATATATATAAAACGAAT
>NW_015629109.1:228026-229117 GCF_001515625.1 Sinocyclocheilus rhinocerous
TATATATAAATAAAACGAATAAATAGGCCTATATGAGAAACATATTTTTACTTAAATTATAAATTGAGAAAATGAAAGAAAAACATGTAGCCTAGTATGCAGAGCTTCGGTTCATTTTTGTGCTGCGCAAAAGGAAACAGACGGCAGAAAGCGGCATCCTATTTTTCTTTAGGCTTATTTTACAAAAGACACAGTTAAGCATTGCTACCTTGACAATGCAGCCTGTTCATTATCATAATACAATGCAGTCAGTCAAACATATGGAAAAAAACTACGTAGTAAAAAAAGTATGTAGTAAAATCTGTTAAGCCGTTAAGGTTAAATGTTATCACTGTACCGCCGTGATGTTATACAAAACATTTTGTTTTTTTACGTGGATATTGGAACGCGAGTGAAGTAGGCTACATAATAAATAATAATTTGCCATTCAAATACATTGCGAATATGGAAACATTTGATTTTGTGTGGAATGAGATAGCCAACGTTGGTTTCAGTTTCGTTTTAACCTAAATGAATTCGTTTTGGCTTGTCATTTATATTGCTATAGCTTCTTAGGCCTATTTCTGAATGAAATACTCAAATGCGACTTATACTTGACTTCATTAGGCCTATTTCTGAATGAAATAATAAAATGCGACTTATACGCGACTTGTTTTTTCCCCCCTAAAAAACACATTTTTTATACGCGTAGCGTATTTTAACCATGCAGCAAACCGTTTTAAATATTAAAAAAATTACTGAAAAAATAAATTATAAATTGACTTTTTAAACCGTTTAACTGATTGTATTAATCGGTCAAAATTCTTACCGTCCCATAACCGGTTAAACGGTTAAAATGAACATCCCTATACTCATGGTGTATTTTTTACAACGTAAAACATGATTTCACAAAGCCATTGATAGATTCAGGGAATGTAAGCATTTTTCAACAAATAAACATGTCAAACACTTGCTGCTATAATAGGTAACAATTATGGGTGGGCAATATGACCAAAATCTTATATCATGATATAACGATATATATATATATACAGTGGGTACGGAAAGTATTGGTCCTAAGTATTCAGACCCTTTGCTGTGACACTCATATA
>NW_015629109.1:229127-242080 GCF_001515625.1 Sinocyclocheilus rhinocerous
TTTACTTAAATGATTTTAGCAAATGGCTGCAATATAACAAAGAGTGAAAAATTTAAGGGGGTCTGAATACTTTCCGTACCCACTGTATATCACAATATAGTTATAAATAAGAAATGCTATGTACATTTTATAAAGTAATCACATGTATATATATAAAAAAAAAAACTGCATATTCTTCACTGTGTATATTAAATAGCTTATATATTTCTTATTAGTTACAAAAGTGATTTAGTCAAGAGCAGTAAGAGATTTCTTCTTTTGATTAACATGAATGACCGACAGCAGGAATATTAGACTGCTGTTAATTTAAGAGATCCCCGGATCCAATATTCTGTTACACATGTGTTTTCTTACTCAGCTTTTTGCTTTCACTTAAGACCTAAATTACTGTTTACGAGGATACTTGCAAAGACAGGTATTTTGACACATACAAGTGTGTGTATTTAACTGTTCAAGGCCCATAAAGTCAAAAATAACTCAATACCCCCGGGTTCTATGAGCACAGTCTTCACGTGTGCACAGCTCTTTGACAGCGGTCAGAAACCGTCTCTCAGACAGCGCGTGCATATAGTGAAATGAGTTCTCTTTCGTTGCTGATTGTGTTTCAACAGCTTAAAAATCACTTTTTTTAACCGTAATGCTTAAAAATGCATGCAAACGATAAGTTTTCATGACCACATAGCACAGCAATGTCACGTGAGCGTGTAACCGTGACAGAGACGATATTCCAAAATCTCTACTGGTTGACAACATTCAACCGGTTAATTGTGTCTATTGGTGTATCGCCCACCCCTAATTACAATATACAATAATACAATAAATTTGTTCCCGAAGTATTACATATTGTGTCACTTAGCTGGTGCCTTTTTTGACCTTTACAAGCTGGAAGTTAAAACTTTTTTTTCTCCCTAACCAAAACTATCGTGATACATTTCAGTGTTGGCTACTGCTATGTGTTGTTTTTACTTATTTTAATTAAAATGAGGCAATATTTAATTGCATTTATATACAAACTTTGCAATTCTGCTCTGAGGCTTAAGGCTGTTTGTGAGGGAGAGAGATTGAGTTACGAGAGAAAAGCATATGGCCTTTATCTAGATTTAAAATCTCCTGCTTATCCAAATACAAGGTCAAACTCAACGCACTCGGCTGCAATTCGGAGAAAACGCCAAACGTTTCATGTAAGCATTAATAAAGCAATATACAATTACATGAGTTTAATCTCAATGACCCCAAAACTCAAAGATTAATATCTTTGCGGTATTCTTTCCTGGCACAACACCATGACTCATACACACAAAGACAACATGGATAAACAGAGAAAAATGCATCAGTGTGATTAGGGAGCAGCAGAAAAGCTTTCCACACACATCATGTAAGACATATCACAGACGATATCCAAACGCCTCTACTGATGGCTCGAGCCTTCGCTCATCCATTGCAGCATATTACCATGTTTGCAGTACTAATTTACCATCGCAAAGTAACGCTGGAGTCATCCATGCCGAAAGATTGGATGGTTAGTGTGATGCTTGTCATAATTGGCAAGGGATGCTAAACCCCACTTGTGTACTCTTAGGAAGTGCAACTATGAGCAGTTGGTTATGAGCAATATGGCTGCACTGGGTTAATAAATAGGTAAGTAGCACTGGAGCTAGTCATTTAAATTTTTTTAACTAATAAAAAAGCAATTTGTTCACTATTTGACAAAAATCACACCTCCAAACATGAGCTAAAAGAGTCCTGCTGCCCCACATAGGCGATAGATGTGACGAGCAGTAATTTTGGTGTATTATACAACAGTCAATATGTATTTTAGTGTGAACATGTGAAAAACACTTATTTTTTCCTCACACAAACTCTATAATGGACCCTGGAGTGAAACTGGGTGTGTGACAGACTGTAGGTGGATGTCTGGGCGAGTCAGGGCCACGTGTTTTGCTGGGTGCCCACACTGATGGACGCATTGAACATCTCACCACCACATAGACGCTCATCCCACACAGAAACAGGAAAACACACTAGCACAGTAAGGGCAGGCGAAGACTCGAATAACCAGGCCCAGATGGCTCCCAGCGGAGGTTTCCAGAGCCACTATGGCTCCCTGTGGATGGAGCGTTTGAGCCAACATGGCTCCTGCTGGATCACAAATGGCTGGTGTGAAAAATGCTGCACAGAGGAGAAACATTAAAACAGAGAGATTGATTTCCAGTGTGGCTCGCTTTTAGAGGAAAAAATGGGCCCTGCACACTTCAAATGGGTCACGGTGAGGGATGATATTATCTTTAAGAGCTGATGGTCACAAGAAAGGATGACAACCACAACAGACAGATACATTTACATTCATTTAAAGCTTCAACCTGGTTAACCTTGCCTGAGAGCATCCCTAATAAATGATATACAGATTCCCCAAACAGTAAACACTCCCAGAATAATATACACACACTCAGGACCCTTCACACTTCCTTCTCTTGCTTTTAATCACCAGAAAGCCCTTCACAGACTTTAAATCTTATTTTATGGCATAGACCAATTACTGAGGGCGTCTCTCTCACTCTGTAACTCAAAGCCCAACATGTTGGCAAAGTACAGGAAGGATATCCTTACATGACCGGGCTACTGTAGTCCGTGAAGTCCTTTTGCAAACTGATGACATATAGGATTTGCCACTAATTTGTGACATTAATTTTCACATGTAAGCACTATACATTTATTATCATTTATTTGAATAAAAAAAAATAATAACCTACTATGAAGAAAGTGCCCTGCTATGCAGATGCTTTAATATTGTAAGTGAGGGAAGGAATTTGACACACTAGTTCTGAGCAAAAAAGGGTAGAAATTTGTCAAGTATTTGTTGGTATAAGTTTAAAGGATGCAATAAATAAATTAATATTTTTTATTATACAATTACTCTACCATTATTTCTTTTGCCTTTAAAAAAAGTTTTTTTTTGTGCACTTTTTTTTGTTGCATTTTTTTAACTATGATGTAGCTGAAATCAGGAGAGGAGAAATCCAGTGTTGATGTCCAAAAAGAAAAAGAAAAAGACTACATGAAACATTAGAAACAAACTGTAAAATATTTAAAAGTTTTGTGCCGTCCATACAGGGCATCTGTATAACAAACAAGCTCCTCACACTCAATTGTGTTTTGTGGGTAGCAGAACATACAGTTTTATTTATGTGAGTGTGCGTGATGGTCAATGAAGGTGAACTTTACCAGGTGTTCAGTTGCTTGGATCACACATCACAAACTCGTGGGGTGAGAATGTGTGTATCTGTATGTGTTTGTATCGATTAAGCTTCAGGGCACATGCATCAGTGTCACAGTCATGCTGTCTGAACACTATCTCTCAAACATGGGACCCATTATGAGCTTGGAAAACACATGCCAGTCGCATCACAAGCACACACACACATACAGATCCAGCTCAATAAAACCTTTTCCCCATTGACACTTTCAACATACACAAGAAACTCTAAACCTCCATTAAAACTGCCATTAATTTCAACCATCTATTTCAACTCAAAAAGCAAAATTAAAATTCATGATCGCTCTTGCTCTCCTTTCATCAAAATTGTCTAAATTATGGATCATTTAAAAGGGTCAAAATAGATATCTTACACCCCATGAAAGCAGCTGCAATCAGGACGGACATTTTCGACAGTCGAGCTGAGAATCAATAAGATTTAGTCCAGAGAGAGACAAACGTGAGTAAAATGTATTAACAGATCTAATGGCTGTTTCTTAGGCATTTTGGCTGTGCAGACTTTTACAAAACGCCCTTAGTTTTTTTTCTTTCTGAAAATCACAACTTTAATCTAGTTGGTTATTTATGTTTATTTCATTACAACATTGTGAACAAACTCTGTGGTAGAAATGTTAGTGTAGGCATTTAAAAAAAATAATAATTTCCTTTGTCTTGCTGTGGCAAATTCCATAGCTACCATTTTACGCATCCTCTATACAACCCGAAAAAATATTTTAAAATAAATAAATAGTAACATTTTTGCATTATTATTATTATTTGCTATTTAGTCTGTTCATGGGACACTAAAATGGATTTTAACAGTAGCAATGGTATTATATAAGCAGGAAAACGTTTCAAAACAGTTCATCTGTGACCTTCATATTACGAAAAGAAAAAAAAGTCAAAATCTAGGGCATAAAAGTGTCTGTAGTTGCAGAAACAGCCGAATACAGAGCACAACACTTGTGACCAGTGTATGTTGTGTGCGTTTACAGTGACAGCTTTCCCGTTTCCCGGGGAAATTGCCTCATCGGTGGCGGAATCTTCTGAAGCTCCAGCTGTGTGTTATGTTAATGCTGTTATTAAGTTTGTTGACGGCTCTGCTGAGAGGGTCCACTATGTGAAGACTGCCATTATAAGGATAGATCTGTGTGTGTTTGGGAGAGTGACTTTTATAATTACAGATAGTGACCAGTGTATGTTGTGTGCGTTTACAGTGACAGCTTTCCCGTTTCCCGGGGAAATTGCGGAATCTTCTGAAGCTCCAGCTGTGTGTTATGTTAATGCTGTTATTAAGTTTGTTGACGGCTCTGCTGAGAGGGTCCACTATGTGAAGACTGCCATTATAAGGATAGATCTGTGTGTGTTTGGGAGAGTGACTTTTATAATTACAGATCACAAACACAGTAAAAAGCAAATGTAGATGTCGCAGTGCAGCTTTAACTCAAGTGTGAGGCTCTGAGGAAACGCTTGTCCCAGCCACTGCCACGAGACAAACATGCACAACTGCACCTCACATGAGAGACAAGGAAAGTACATGTGAAATACACAATACTAAGTGAGGTGCACTGCACAGAGTTCAGAGGTGGCATTTAACCTTGTGTAACCATAGCAACCACGTCAAATTGTGGCACCATGTGGTGCCATCTGTGAGGTAAATGCATAACAGGAAGGACAGTCAGCCAGAACAGGAAGCAGATACACCAGATGGCCCCCACGGTACAGTTTGTAATATAAAGTGCTTCAGATGCTCCAAAATACTGCGTCTGATAGCACCTGGATCCGCATATTTATTAATTATCTAAATAAGAACATAACAGACTTCTATTGTTTTTATGTAAAACTAATTATAGATCGACAAACCCTAGAACTAAAATACATTTTTTTTTAATTTAGAAAAAATATTTGCAATCAAATAGCAATAACTGGAAATTAGTAGTATTCTTACTATTATTATTAAATCAATTAAAATGTTTTTAAATATTTTTTTTTAATTTAAATGTTTTTAAATGTTTAAAAAATGTTTTAAAATATTATTAAATTGATTAAATAAATCAATCAATAAAATCAATCAAACAATCCCTAGCCCTACCACTAAAATAAAAGTGAATTTTAAAAAAACTAAAGAATTTAAATAAAAATATTTCTAATCTTAAAATTAGCCTATATTTTAACAAACCTACATTCTAAATTAATAATAAAAATAAAATTTATGGATACTAGGGTTGGGCCTATAGACGATGCCATCTTATGCCAATAACTAACAGTGTTTCACACAAGTCTTAATTTTATTCTTTTGCAGCTGAATTTGTTTGTTCCATATGCTTTATTTCTGTTCTGTAATGTTTATTGAAACACACACTGTACAAAAAAGGGCATACACACAGACATTGGTTAGCTAAGACTAAAACCTCTGGTACAACAGTGAAAGCCCCAGAGGTTTCAGGGTGAATCCATAAAATGGATCAGTCCTACCAAATAAATGATGGATCGAAGCACTAATGGTAGAGGATCTATTTTGGATTCAAAATATATAGTTAATGGGCCTTTTAATAAAAAGAAAGCACTCTCATAAAACAGTGGTCAAACAGAGTAATACTACAGCAGCAAAGATTAAACAAGAAGAACGATCTTCTTTAAACATGGCTTAAATCAATGGCTCAATCTATGGCCAATGTGTGAGAGTCCATTGATTGAAAGCAAGAGAGAGCTGTGTTAAACCTCTCTGAAAAGCAAAGCAGAATTAATACATCAGTAAGAGCACCCTATAGGCACTTCCACCCATCAGACTGGCAGAAAGCTGGCAGAAAACATTTGATTATTGCTATAGGTTCAAACTCCCAGTCACGTAACTGTTAGAGGGCTGAAGTTCAAGAGGGAGTAGTGTTGTAATGCATTGTGTGTGTGTGTTTGTGAGTGGACGTGTGAGTGTCTACCATTCTCAGATTTAGTGCTGACCCAAAAGGTCCAGCACTGCACTAAATAAAAGCAGGAGTGTTTTAGCAGGACAGTCAATGAAGTGAACCAGCTGCAAGAATAAAACTCACATGCAGAGGAAGAAATCAAGGAAGTTAATAAAAGTCCAAAGGTCAAGGGTCAGTTTAACTTGAGTGAATGTGCTTGTGTAAACTGGGTAAATTATAATAACATTTTCTGAAAATGAGAACTACCTCTCCTTTATTGCTTCTAAATATGTCTGACATCATAATTTCTATGAAATCGGCCTTTATATTACTGAAATTACAGTAACGATACATTTTCTATATCAATGTGGAAAACAAAAATTTTTTTCACATTTCAGTGCTCAATGATCAGTGATAGTGGTATTATTAAAGGCACAATATGTCATTTTCGCCGCTAGAGGGCGCGTATTCAAAATAAACAAAGAGGCAAAGGCGTAGTTAGATGACGCCATGACTGAGTGTGGAATCATGGGAGTTGTCGTCTTCATCCCCACAGCCGATGCAATCCGACGGGACTCGGGCAGAAATCATGTTCATGGATGAGCTAATGATTTATTAACATAGTAGAATGAAGCAGGGTGAGGCTGAAAGCCGTCGAAGCGAAACGAGGCCGCTGAACGAACGTGACACATGGCTCGAAAGCAGCGGAGCTTTTATTATGCCACAGTCGACTGCTTCCGCTTCTTCCGGTCGTGCGTATGTGGGGGAAAAAAGCAGCGCTAGATACATTTGAAAGTTCTGTTATAATGCTACTCCGTGCGGTCGTCACCGGTCTATTAAAACACACAACATATTTAAGCGTATTTGGTGTTTCCATGTTTTCTACAAAACAAAACCGGAAATCGAGGGTGTATGACGTCATTGGCAGGCGACACAATGACACTATGGGCACGGTCCGGGTCACTAGTTTAAATTGCTTATTTCTCTGGATTTAAACATTCTTCGAAACATTTGGGATAATGTAAGTACACAAGTCAGCAAAATATATAACACTGTTCTAGTGGTTTTGGGATATTTTGATAAAAAAAATCTTACATATTGTGCCTTTAACAAAACAAAACAAAAAATCGCAAAAGTTTTTTGTTAACTGAAATTAAGCTGAAAGTAAATAAATTAGGTTAAAAAAAAAAAAATAGAAAAGGACTGCAATAAGTTTAAATGTCTAAAGTTTTCAAAAACTGAAATAAAAAAGGGAAATAAATATTTTAAAAAGTTCAAAAGCTCAAAAAATGAAAAAAAAAAACCTTAATCAAAAATAAATTAAATAAATAAATGTTTGTGAAGCTCCAAAAGACCATAATGTTTACAAAAAAATAAAAAATAAATAAATAAATAAAAAACAGACATGAGAGGTACACCATGTCTACTTAAATAAGCAAAGTCAAGAAACAAAATGAGGAAGCCAATAAAAGTAATCAAAGATTACGCATCGCTAAGTCAAGCCACTAAATGACCTGCAAGACAAGATGAAAGTAGGAGGTGAGGCATGAGGGGCTGATTTATTTATTTTTGTTCGCCATGTAATTTACTGCAGGGAAAAAAGCAGAACGAAGCAAAAAGCTTCATTATCTGTATTACTTAATGCTTTTTAACACAAAACATCCTCCTGAGGGGTGAAAACAAGTAACGAATCACTGGCAACGCTAGCAAAAGATATGGAAATCACACCAGTTTTGAGTGCAGATGTTGGCGGCGGTGTTAAAAGTATCTCCCAAATGGTGTCCATTTAAAAGTCTGTCAGTGCGGCTGCATTTTGAACAGTTTGCATTAAGCAGCTTTAATACTACACACACAAATCCTTTTAAACACACACATGCAAACACTTAGCAAATGATGCAAGTTTGAAATTGTGTGAGTGGCGGTACTTGTTCTCATAAGAGCATTTATATGCCTGCATGTGCACACAAATCCCACCAGTGCGTGTTTGCACGTGTGCATTTGCTTGGACATTTAAGGCATATGAAGCCTTAATTCTAATGCCTCCCATGGCCTCTGTGGGAACAGGTCAATATTTAGTCGATGGGACACGTGGAGCTGCGGTGGTCCCCTCTAAATGACCTACCTGGCTTTATGGAGCAATCAATCTTGAAAGGACCCATACGACAAGCTCTTCTATTTGGTCTCACCGCAAAGATAACAGCTGGAACATCTGAAGCGCCTTCACAACCTGGTGCGGTTCCTCTGGGGGTCAAATTATCTTTAGAGACTACAGCGTCTCTTCAAGAAATTCAGAAGAGCCCTCAAGATGAGCCTGAAATCCCTAATGTCCAGCCGAGAGACGCATGAGGTCACACGTCATAATAAAAGTGTTTCCTTCATATCCTCTCTTAGCTGGTCAATCTCCACACAGCACATAACAAAGACCAGCAGGGGAGGGTGGATAAATCAATACCCCTGATCTCTCTCCACAGGGGTACGTGCACTGCTCTCTTCACGTCAGGAGCTCGGTAACAAACGACATTGGCTGGGGAGAAGTCACGTGACTTGTGTGAATGATATTCGTATCTATGGTTACGGCTCAAGCTGAGGTGATCAAAGAGAAACAACGACCTGTGGTGCGAAAGACAACAGGGGCAGGGGATAAATATTTAAATGATTTTTCGTTAGACCACTTCAGGATAATGAATGAGAACACGGGAAGTCACAGAGAGTGAATGGAGACATCTGATTGGATGAAGGGATGCCAACGGAAACCGGAACGATTGAGTGAGCTTCTGAATGGACTCTAACAGCCTGGTTGTTAAAATCAATGGTGGCAATAACTGCAATCCATCTCTTTCACGGCTGCCCTTGCGCCCTGATCAATGTGTATTGAGCTGCATCTGTAATATTACTAATATCAGACATTATTTCCTTTCCAGAGATGACGGATCAGGAATATGTAGACGTGTATTTGTGGAGGTTTTCAACCACACTCTTAAAAATAAAGGTGCTTCACGATGCCATAGAAGAACCTTTTTGTCTAAATGGTTCCATAAAGAACCTTTAACATCTGAAGAACCTTTCTGTTTCACAAAAGGTTCTTTGTGGTGAAAGAAGGTTCTTCAGGTTATAAAAAGGTAAGAAAGAGATGGTTCTTAAAATAACCGTTGACTGAATGGTTCTTTGTAGAACCAAAAATGCTTCTTCTATGGCATCGCTGTGGAGAACCTTTTAGGCCCGGTCAGACAGAATTCTTTTTTGCAGTGAGGCGCCTTTTTTGAATTGTTTTCTCTTGGCAGTGAGAGTTTTGCTCACTGTTTATGCGCCCCGGGCGCCTCACGTTTTAGCCGCCTGCTGTGCCTCGCGTTTTTGGAGGAGCGCTCTGAGCGCCTGAAGTTGAAAAAAAAGCAACTCTGAGCGGAAAATCGCCTGACGACATTCAAATTTTTTTACATTGTCCAATCGAAAGAACGGAGAGGTGGGCCTTCCGTTGTGGTGACGAAAGTTTACTGTTGCTTAGTAAGTCCGGAGACTGTGATGGAGGAGAAACTTTTGGTATTTGTGGTGGGTTACCCGGAGCTGTATTTTTAAAGGTTTCTGCTAATATGACAGTTTACGTAACAGCAAAAAACAAAGATTTTAGAGCTCTCGCGCTATAATCCAATATATATATAAAAAATAAAAAAAATAATATATATTATTTTATTTTTGAATACTTTCAGCAAGGACTCAATAAAATTATTAAAAGTGATAAAGTTTTTAAAAGTTTAAAATATTTTTTGAAAATTTTCTTGAGCACCAAATCAGCATATTAAGCCTCGTTCAGACCGTCAGCCCAAATCCGATTTGTGTGCAAATCCGATTTAAATCCGATCATATTTAAATAGTCTGAACGGCAATGAACTACATGCAATCCGATTTTTGCAAATCCGTTTCGAGCTACATTCATATGTTGTTTGGAATCCTATTCACATCGCATTCCTGGAAATCCGTTTCAGTCTGACCGGTCAGATTGGATTTAGCCTAGCTTGTTCACGTTTTCACGCCACATAAAACGTAAAAACGTCAAATGTTTTTGTAGAAAACAATGAACGTCTTTACAGAAAAAAGCTTGTGTTGTTGCGAACTGTAAGTCAAGCGGGAAAAGACAATATACTGCTAGTATATGCACCTCTTTGAGTTTTGAAACCAGCGGAGACGGCAGCACGGAATAAAGCTGCACATTCCAGATTCCTGCGTTTCTGCTGCTGCCTCATAAGACGAAATCCATAATAATAATAATCTAGCGTGACGGCAACATGTTGTCATGTCGTAAGACAAAATCTGTATTGCAAACTGTATTGCTGTTATTGTTGTTTTTAGTGTTGGCATAACGCAACAGCATTGCCATAGAAACCAACGCACATTCCGTAAAACGAAAGAGCGCTTATGGACACACAAATCGGATATGAACCAACCCTCTACCCACACCTTGGCAATATAATCGCCATTGGCTAGTAAATTTTTTTGTTTACTCGCATATGCGAGTGATTTACTCGCAATGTAGAGGGTTGTGAACAGTTGCAATACACTGTGTGGACAGTCAGTTATTCAAATCAGATTCCATCCGGATATGCACAAAATCGGATTTGGGCAGACAGTCTGAACGAGGCTTCAGAATGATATTACACTGAAGGCTAAAAATCATCTTTGCAGAATAAACTACACTTTAAAATATTAAAATAGAAAAATGTTTTTTTTAACAGAATTCTACTGTAATATTGTTTTTACTTCATTTTTGACCTAACAAATGCAGCTTCAGTGATCATAAGACACTAATTTAAAAAAGATTGAAAATCTTACAAACCCTTAAACTATTGACTGTTAGAGTAGGTTATAAAAATTAGACTCTGCTGTCACGTTGTGTCTATATATGAGCATTTATGAGGCAGGATAGCAGAATAACAGTTTTGGGGAGTCACCCAAAATCTGTCATGCTACACTGAACACATTTAGGGAGGGAAATTATTTGAAACTGCATTAAGACACAATATTCCTAAAAGTAACGCATTCACATCACGTCAACACGCACATCCATCACAGAGACACGCATGCACAGATAGATCATGATGACAGACATTTAAAAGCCAATTCCTGGGTCAAGGTACTCCAGTTACGTAAAACGACAGACAATGGCAGATCTCATGGCCTTCAGGTTCTCAGAAAGAGCGATGAGTGCCATGTTGTAGAAGTCAGAAGACATTCAGACCACATAGCTTTACACTTCATTTCCCATAGAGCTATGCATTAGAAAGTCATGAAGTGCTATGAGGTGGATTGTTTGCAAGCATGCCTATTCGCTGTGATAATGTAGACTATAAAATCAGCAAAACAAGCACATAAAAAGGAGCGAAGTGTAAAAACAAAAAGAATGTATTCTTAACATCAGGCTGACATTTCTCATTGAGCACAGCTGTTATTTGGCTTTTCCCGAGTGTGTCAGAGGGAGGGGTGACGGGAAGCGGCAGGCAATCATGGGAAGCGCATCACCATTTATCTAGAGCCCCCTTTCCCACCAACACTCAGAATGATGTGCCAACCAGTGCCACTCAAAAGGCCATTTTTGCCCGTCCCTCTCTGACAGCCGAAAGAGAATGGGACAGAACAACAGAAAACAAGGAATAGGAGGAAGAGGGCTGGGGGTTGAGAATCGCATGTCATTTTTCAGTCGAACCCCTGAGGCATGACGTGATACACCGAAAAGACCTGCTACAGTGACAAACACGACACAGAATAATGTATAAACTGAAATGAGTGCACTAGATTTAAAATGAAATAAATCGAAAAAAAGTCGGAAGGTTTGCACACGATCAAACATTAAATATGAATGAAGGATGTTTAAAGGGGTCCTATTATGCTCTTTTACAATGTCTTGAATTTGTTTTGGGGGTGTACTAGAACATGCTCTCATGCTTGGTGGTTCGAAAAACGCATTATTTTTTTACATAATTTACATTATTACAATACCTTTCTCCCCAGTCTGGCACAAACGGCTCGATTAGTTCCGGGTTTGATGAACGCCCGCCTTCCGAAAAACGAAATGTGATGTGATTGGTTAGCTGTCCCAGTGCGTTGGGATTGGCGAACAGCTTAGACGGTGTTTCAGTACAGCCCCGCCCCTTGCCAAAGCAGCAAGTTCCGTCTGCTCCATATCAATTTGAGCCGGATTCAGACCCAGAGAATATTGAACAAGAGGATCGCGCAGAACCTTTGCACGCACGGATATTGCAAGACATATTACAGTGGTAACGTTATTGTTGTTGTTGTTTTTTTTTGGCTAAATCACGTTTTAGATAGGATGTCAACTATCGCTTAAAATAACTGCATTTACTATGTACAGATAAGTGCATATGTATTATTTTTATTGTTATTTAATTCTAACATTATAACATGAATTGCAGTGAAACTGGTATACAGTTGAATTTATTTGTACCATAGTCCAGTGTTTCCCAGGCGGCAGACATATTAGAGTGGTAACATTATTGTTGTTGTGTTTTTTTGGCTAAATCACGTTTTAGATAGGATGTCAACAACTGCTTAAAAATAACTGAATTTACTATGTACAGATAAGAGCATATGTATTATTTGTATTGTTATTTAATTATAACATTATAACATGAATTGCAGTGAAACTGTTATACAGTTGAATTTATTTATACCATAGTCCAGTGTTTCCCAGGCGGCATATATATGCAAACTCATTCTCTGCCAGCAGGAGGCGCTGTTGGAGTGATAGAGACCAAGGTTTCCCCGGTAACGGCTGTACACAAAGCAGC
>NW_015629109.1:242228-254647 GCF_001515625.1 Sinocyclocheilus rhinocerous
CTTTGCGATATCACAAAACCCGGAAAACAAACGCTGTAGTCCAAACGAGCCGTTTGGCCTTCCAAAAGAGGACGATATCCGCTTCGTCATGCCTAGAGCTGATCCCTGCTGGTCGCTGAGGAAATACATCGGCTTTCACCGTGGACGAAGCGGAGTCCAGCCCGGGGTCGTCACAAGTGGTTGCCACAAGCCCGCCGGCCGCTCCTTCGTCGAATCTGCCAGCCGCGCCGTTCTCAAGCCCGCCGGCCGCCGCTCACTCTAACCCGCCGGCCGTTCCTCACTCCAGGCCGCCGGCCATTCCAGCTGAGTTTTGAGCAGTGTAGAGTAGCACTTGTTGTTTGTTGTTACTCCAGACATGTTTTTATGTTTACGCAGCGCAATACGCAACGCAACGCGTAAAAGGCAGTATAAGTCATTATAATCAGTAATTATGTCCCCACTGGATGCAACAAACGCTTCGTTTGTAATGGGTTTTATTGTTTTTGTCTTGTCGCGCCGGGACACAGGGCATCACAGTATGGTAAGGGGCGTAACATTTCCGTCACACGCTTGAGGTATTCAGCCAATCACAATGCACTGGATAGCTGGCCAATCAGAGCACACCTCGGTTTTCAGAACGATGAGCTTTGTAAAAATCGACGTGTTTCAGAAAGGCGGGGCATAGAGGAGCAACATTAATGTACATTATGGAAAATAATGTGTTTTTTTAGCCTTAAACCGCATAAACACATTGCATTACACCAAATACACAACAATGTTCTTTTTAGCAACGTCATATGACCACTTTAATTTTATTTCCTGCTGATGCTACTTCAGTTTCACATCCACTTTCTATGAAAGTGGCATGGAGGACACAAATAAAATATAAAAAAGGAAAAAAATTAAGCTACATGAAACCATATTCCCAAGAGTAAAGGGTCTGAATCAAAACCAGACACTGAAGCACATATATCTTGTACAAAGCAATTGACCAAATTAATGAGCTGGAATATGCCAGTGAATTTCCATTTGTCTCGGAATGGCCTTTGGCCCTGTGATATAGTCAGGGAATTTGGTCTCCATTTTTACAACAACTCATTTTTTGCATTTCCTAGAGCAAGTATATTGTCAAAAAGAGGAGATGGTGTAGAACCACAGCAATTGAGAGAAGAATATATCATAATAAATGAGTTTTACATCCAAAATCACAATCTAAATAACCCAGCACAGGCTGGTAATTACCATTCAATCGGTATTGACTCCTAAAGGACAAAAAGCTCTTGAGAGATGTTGTGTAACATTTCAAATGTCAGTCTATTCAATACATAGGTATTGCAGAGCTGTGAATTGTGTCTGGAGTGAGAGACTGTGAAAGACAACCGACAGTTTCAGTTTCATCTTTACTCTCTAATCAAATATCCTAGGATGCAGTGTACAAATTCAATTACAGTGACTGGGTGATCTTTATGTACACGTGACCCAAGTTCACCTGAGGTCTTTGCTTGAATCAGAAATAAGGAAATGGACATCATCTCCTTTAGGTTCAAAACAATGTGAACAATGTAAGTAACACTAAACATGGCAATTGTACACCAGAAACCTTAGAAAGTACTGAGGCACATTAGAATACAGTCGGAAATGGAAAATAAAATAAAATAAATTACACTGACAATTGCCACAAAGTCCCAAGGACAACCTGTCAGTCAATTACAAGTTATGGCAGCAAAAAAAAAAAAAAGGAAAAAGCTAAATTCTGAAACTCTCCTTGATACAGTCTAAATGACTGACTTCTTGTCAAACCCAATGCTGTGTACCCAAACAGCTTCATAATGAGAAAGAGGTAGCAGAAAGAGCGATGAAGGAGAAATGGTTGACTTTTTCTCTTAAATCCCCTCTCTTTTTGACCCCTTAAGACTGCGGGACGCACAGATGCTGCTAATCAGCCAGAAAGAGGCAGTCTGCCTGAACACAGACACATTCTGACTCTCAAATCAGGGAAAGAGAAGCAGATAAAGTCAAAGAAGGAAGGGCAGGAGAGAGGAGAGAGACAGAGATCCAATACAGAGATACGATGAAGTGCCTAAAGGAGCTGAAGGAACGGGAGAGTCAGTTACACAGCCATACATTCCGCTATCCAGTAGAAAACAGGGCTTAACCGAGATTGAGTCAGAATTACACTTCTAAGAAACGTGCATGGGCCACACGGGAAGGGAAAGTGCAAATCAGATGGAGGATGAGAGGGAAAACAAGTGGGTAGGGGTCGAGTGAGGAGTCTGCTGCAAACTTAAGTCTGAGCAGACATCTGAAGCACGAGATGTGCTGGTGAAAAATCAGCCGTGAAGTCAAGGTCCCGTCAGCATTTATGCCAGCAGCTTTGAGAGTTGTGTGCTTATTGGTAAGCAGAAGCAGCGCTGAGTGGTTGCTGTTATGTAACATTGCGCCAACGTTATTAAGGTTTATGCAATCGCGGGTCACTGATGTGTGCTGAAGACCTGAGCAACCTTTTGTTGTTCACTTCATACACCACATGCTGTTTTCACAGCTGCTTTCCTGACCAATCACAAAGCACAATAACCTAGAGAATTGAAATCAAAATGTACAGCCTATAGAATAACTATGTGAATTGGACTATAATTGGACTATATATTGTGTTTGCTTAGTCGGGCTACAGTCATCTTTGATCGGTTACGACTTAAGATACTGTCATATTTACAATTGTTTAGAGAGTTTTCATGGGCGTTATTTGAATAGAAACAAACAAATGGGAATTTCCCTTGATGGTGAAAGATGAATGTAGACTTCACAATGGTTCAGTGGTTGATTCAATGGTTCAGTTGTTACTGGGAATTTGCTACATCGACCAATGGACAGCTGCTTAGTTAGAAAGTTACTTTGTGAGCAGTGCTTCATACATCATTATGGAACTGACAATAAACAATTAACTTTTTTGGTTTGCACCATTTCACCAAAACTTTGCTAATGTGACTGCAAAATTACAGGTGTAACTGAATATTTGAAGGAACATGTCAAGCATCACGTATACAACGCAAGGGACATTTGTAGTATAATTAAGCTGGACAAAGCAAAGATATAACCACATTATCTTGGGTTTGGCTAAAACAGGACTGGTATGATTTTAGTGTGACTAAAGTGTTTGCATTTTTTTTTTAAAAGGTGATTTAATATTGTAGTCCAACTGATATAAAACTTTCAAAGTGTACATAAATTCATTTCATGTTTTTTTTTTTTTTGTTAATGATGGAAGTATTTTTCAATGTGCATTTATAAAAAGACAACCAACGTCAGCAAGTCCTTGAATTCCTTTTAACGAATGAATTTTAAGAATGAAAACAGGACTGGTATGATTTTAGTGTGACTAAAGTGTTTGCATTTTTTTTTAAAAAGGTGATTTAATATTGTAGTCCAACTGATATAAAACTTTCAAAGTGTACATAAATTCATTTCATGTTTGTTTTTTGTTTTTGTTAATGATGGAAGTATTTTTCAATGTGCATTTATAAAAAGACAACCAACGTCAGCAAGTCCTTGAATTCCTTTTAACGAATGAATTTTAAGAATGTAGAACAAGATCACGCACTTGCAATGCATTGATCCAGCATTTACCTCTGGGTTTGTGGTCCTTGCAAACTTTCTAGCCTAAATATAAAATTCAAAACTCACCCTTCAATTAACAAAAGACGAGTCTACATGATCTCAAACTACTACATAGCATCTGAAGATGCTTTTAGACATGTAAGAAACTGATAATTACATGTCTCCCTGGTTTCTGACAACTACATAAAGACATATTATTCAAAACTTACAATAAAAGAAAGCGGCCTGATGACTATCATAAACATTCAGCTCTCAGACAGGTTTGACAGGAAAAACGTGGGTGTTATTTTTTATTTTCTTCCAGTTTGTTTATGGCTATTTTTTAAATCTAGAATATGAGAGGATGTGGCTACCTTACAAATGCTTTACTAATAGCTCATATTATGGCTTGGATAGTAGTAAGTATTTTCACAAAAAAGTTGCAAACGTCACCTGTACTCACAACATACTGAAAAATTGTTAAATCGATACCTCATAATTGCTCACTGTGGAATTATCTGCATCGTTATACCTGCCGCTGATAAGATAGTGAGGAAATATGCTCTACTTTCATGCTATTCTCTCTCAGATCCCAAAAGGGTCTTATATAAACCTTTCAGCTGGGGGGCATGGAGTTACGCTTGTGCGATGTATGAGAGAGAATAAGTGTGTGTGCAAGTGAGAGAGATACAAAGTGACGTAGGCCCAGTCGTCAGCAGCTCTGGGGATGAGTGGAGTTTACTCTTTTACTCCCTCACTTACACTCCCCCCTCCTTTGCTTCCCTCATTTTAGTGTTCTCTTTTCCTGTCTGATGTTCTGTCTGTTTTTTAGCGGAAGGTTGAAGAAGAGAGTGAACACACACTGCCTGAAGACAAGGCTTTACCAGAGAGAAAGATCCAAGTTGGGATGACCTGCATACGGCATTGCGAAACTCATCTGGGAAAAACAGAGATGGAGAAAATGCAAGACAAGCAGGAAGAGGTGTGCTAAAGCAAAATAAAATGTATTCATAATAATAGTAACAATAAAAATTATTACTTTTTACCCAGGTGCTTTTTCTATATTTAAAAAAAAATCACTAGTCTATGACAGGCAGCTCTATCATTATGGGGACTTTCTAAATATATGGCAAAACTGTGCATAGTTTAAACACATCTTAACTCAATTTTCCTACTAAAAATCGAGACTAGAGATGACATTAACAAACTCTCTTTAGACAAACATGATGCTGTATGACCGCACACGTGTCTGAGTGTGTGGGGGCCAGGGGCTCATATGCTTCATCATATAATATTTAAAACCATGTTACTCTGTAACTGTCAATATGAGTGAAGCCTACGTCCCTATATGGTCGAAAAAGAGGAGGGTTTAAAAAAAAAAACCTAAATAAATAAAAACAGCATGCCACTCTGGAGCAGGCTGGTGCATGAAGGACACTGATCTGGCCCTCAGCGAGAGCATCTCAATTTTAAAACAAGCTCCTCTTAAGACACTATATTATGCGGAAACCACACAAGAGCAGTGTAGAACTACTGTTCAACGTTATGAGTGGCATTACTGCATTCCAACAACACACACACAGGCTGTCAATCGATTAAAAAAAATTATTTCACACATTTTTCTGTAATTTACTGAGACCAATCACACCTAACATAAAATTCATGTAATCAGAAATGTTTAGAGAAACAACAAAGATGGTATATTTTAAATATTTGTGTAATGGCATCTTTTTACTCTGAATATTAAGAATAAAGGCAAGTATCATCGATACTATTGTGACGCTTCTATTAAATCTAAATTTTAAAATCAATTTCTGGGGATAAAAATTAAATAATTCAACCATCATTTTTGCAATCATTTTTAACAGGTCTAAACTGTTACAGAACATTACAAAATATTATATATACACAGACACAGCCAGACACACACACACACACACACACACACACACACACACAAAGGAATAATTGTTTGGCCTTTCCCCTGACATATTTGTAAAATTAGAACTCCATCTGTAGTCACAGGCAACTCCGATAAGATCTTTTTCTCCCCGTTATTAATTTTGAAAAATTATTCATTTCTTTCCCACTGGTTAGCAAAGATCAGCCTACGCATGGATTTTAAATCTGTATGCCTGGTTAGAAAGAAAAAAAAATATTAAAATTAAAACAAGCACACAGGCATGTATATCTGGAAAAAGGGATTTTGAGAATAAGGTCTCTAAACAAATCTGCTTGCATTAGCAGGGCTTCAAAAGAAAAACAGAACGGGCATCAGTCGTATTTAACCCCTCCTCTATTTTTTTCCCTTCGCACCATGTCATCAATCGCTCACTCTCTGCGTCCTCATTGTTGGAAGGTTTTGAGAACATGGCTCAACTCTAGCCAGAGCGAGGAGTGGCCGCTGTTTTATTGAGCTGGGTTTTGAATGTGTTCCCTGCATACAGCAGGCAGTCACCTCAGGGAAATCCCATACTGCATGGCAACACAAAACACATTTAAGAAAGGTCACAACCCACAGTTTAAGGGGATTTATTCTAGAGCCTTCCATCATATTCCCCAGGACCCCTTTAGCTTTCTCCACATCCCACCGATCCCCCACTTTAGCGATGGTGCAGCTGTGTGTTTGAAACTGCATTGGATAGACATCAGCTAAAACGAACATTACCATATTTCTGTACCGGTGCACACAAGATTAGACACACTTACCTTGAGTGACAGAAAAATAGACACTCAAGGTAAAAACGTAATTTACACTTCACATTCTAGGCAGACAGACGTCTATACATCAGAAATTCAAATGCTAATATGAGGGGTGCCACTAAGTGTGAAGGAAACTTTGACTGCGGGATATAAGCACAAAGCTAGCATGACAGAGTGAGTCTTTCTATAGAGTATCCATATTTCCCAACACTGTAAAAACTCACCTTGATTTGCCTTTTCTGAGCGGATATAATTTTCGATGCATTAGATTACCAGACTCTTATTACCTCTGCCTTTAGGCTTGTGCACCTTTCTCTCTCCTCTTCATGTCTAGAAAAGGCTGTGGGCATATTGTTCGTTTAAATTTAACAGACCTCAATCTTCCTGTAACTCTACAGCTTAATGGTGCCATTGGAATATATTAGGCTCCATTATGTACCCCAATATAAAGCCCCTGTGAAATATTACACCAAAATCTCGTTCCTCAGAGCCTCTGTGCTTCTAGCAGCAGTCATGGGTGATATCTGATGCCGCCGAGATGGCCTTTTAGTGACCTCGTATGAGCATTTTTTGGAAGATGAGGAACGAGAGTGAAAAATAACTGCAATCTGTAGGTATTGTGCATGATAAGGTGAGGATAATATTGGACATTTGGCATAAAAGGTGAGATTTGGACTTAAGCACACAGGACTGATTTGATCAACTTGATCAGATGCCAGTGATTTAAAGGCAATTAAATGCAAAAGCAATAAACTTCTGTAACCAATAAAACGGCAAATTTGTCTTATGCCCAATCAAGTCAGGAATGTACTGCGACTCAATACTGTTTTACCTTGCAAACATTTGGCTGAATGTTTTCGGTGTTGAACACTGTTGTGAATTCTGCTCATTTAAACTTGTCACCAAGGTAACGCTATCTAGCTGTCTAGCATAGATGAGGTTGTTAGAATGGGTTTAAAAATTATGAAATTGCATGTATTAGCAGTAAAGGTATTGCTCTGCTTACCACAGTTTTTTTCCAGCAGATGTGATTGAAAACACTATATAAGTGAATATTTAGTGTAATTAAAGATTGTTTAACAAATGTAACCATATAATTTAACATACAAAAAACAAAAACATATGCATACATACAGTACATATGCAAATACATTCACACACACACACACACACACACACACACACACATCGTATGATGTCCAGATAAATATGCAATATAAAATATCATCATGAAATATCTTTTCTGGTCAGCCAGGAGGAAAAAAAAATCAAAGTCATTTTGCAGCAAGAACACCAATCTCGTTGGGTGTTTCTAGAGTGGAAGTCTGACTGGGTGGGATTTATTTGCACGATGGGATTCAAATTGTGATGAGATGGATGGGATTGCCTGATTGTGAGATTGCAGGGGCAGAAAGAAGCCCTTGCTCCATCCTCTAGCTGTTTAGTCAGAGGTTTAAAGCCCTTCAGTAAAACACAGCCATTTATTCACATAGTCCCACACAGACTCAGAAAGAGGCTTTTACAGATGTTGGGTGGCATGACAGTTCAATGGAAATGAGCACTGAGTGTTCTAGAATGCTAAGCAAACCAGGTCAATCATAATGCTGCCAAGTTCTGCACTGTTTGAGAATTACTTTAAATGATATTTTAACATATTCCTGAAAAGGCTCAGTTCTGAACTTTGTCATAACGTTTGTACAACCAAACTATGGTGCAAATCAACAGGTACTTTAATCAAACATTTGAAAGGCTGTTATGGTTCTGTACCATATGCTCACTCTAAGTTGGTTACGACTTTAAAAATGAAAAGCACAGCCACCTAAGTGTGCCCACACACTACAGTTTGCTACCGCAAACCCACTGAATTGAGGATGGAAGGGTGTATAAAATCATTTTTTGTTACATTCAAAAGTAGCTAATATGTTATTCAATGAAAATTTGGTGCAATTGGACTCAATGAGATGGGTCCAATTGCACTTTCAGAAATTCAATTTGCTGCATTCCTGCTTAATTTCCAGTCCAGTTCTTCAAATCGCATTTTATTAATTCCCATCCATCAATCGTTCAGTCTAGTGTGCAAGTGCCCTTAAATGTTCTTTATCTATGCCGCATATTGTTTTTTGAGGAAAAACAGTTTGGCACTCAATAATGACATTGTTTTACCCTTGAGTGAATGCTCCATTTCAGTGTGTACGTTACGTTAAAAAGGCCCATTTAATATGCAGTTAAATAAGGACTCAGGGTTCTCATCCTCCTCTGCTAATGAATACTCTATATCAGGCCTGCAGAACCACCAGAGAACAAAAAAATTGAACTCAGCTCAGTATATCTCATTAAAAGTGAGTCAGTCATTTTGACATGTGGCACCTTTCACATACCAACAGAAGTGCGTCAGCTATCAGTTAAGATAAGTATGGAGCTAAACAAGACGCTATTCTGAAACTCAAACAATGAAAGTGATCGCTCATAGTGCGTGCTGGAACAACGTTGTTATTAGTGACACATGACATTTTTGAAAATTGCTAGGGGAAAAGTGATGAATATTCATTAAAAACAGGGTGTCTGGCCAATGCATGCTTGCTGCTTTTAAGACATAACCGCTGCTACTGGATTAGGTCAGCGAGTTGAACTTGAGAACTTGATCAAAGATCAAGAACAAATCAAATTTACGTGCAAAAAGGAGACTGTTGCATGTTTTCCAGAAGATTAGTAGCGCACAAGTCATATGGACCATTTTTTTGTGGTGCTATTGCCCCCTTTTTTGAAGTTTGAATGCTTCAGTCAACCTTGTGATTTCATGATTAGCACAGTCTTCAAATTTATCATTTTGTACTCTTCGGAATAAAGTCACATAGGTTTGGAACAACAATAAAGTGAGTACATGACTAGACTTGCTTTTTGTGTGAACTATCCCTTTAAAATAACTGCATAAGCTTTTAATCTGGGCTGGAACATTCTAATAGACATAGAGAGGTTTAATGAAGGTCATTAGTTTGCAAACAATAGCCATTACAAGAGTGCTGCAGCAGGAGGCAGAAGGGATGACACTCTCTCCAACCCTTTGGAGTGGATTGTCTTGAGCTCAGCCAATCCATCACAGGAAAAACAACCAAGACAAATATCATTAACCATCCACTGGCCCTCAAATATTATATTACAGACAGTTAAAATAGAGTGGTGGCATTGTGGAAAAGAAATAGAGGCCTGGAGCAGAGAACAGAAAACTAGAACAGATATGAAATGATGATGAGAGGATGAAACGGGGAAAGACGAGATGATAACAGTGAAATGATACATAAACCTCTAAATCTTGTTGCATGTGTTTTCTAACAGCTGTTCACAGTTGGAAAATATGATGTGAACGATAGTGGACAGAGAGCTCAGGTTACTGTGGCGGCTGTAATCTCTTTTAGAATTAATTCCTGGAGACAAATATTATTAACCATCCACTGGCCCTCAAATATTATATTACAGACAGTTAAAATAGAGTGGTGGCATTGTGGAAAGGAAATAGAGGCCTGGAGCAGAGAACAGAAAACTAGAACAGATATGAAATGATGATGAGAGGATGAAACGGGGAAAGACGAGATGATAACAGTGAAATGATACATAAACCTCTAAATCTTGTTGCATGTGTTTTCTAACAGCTGTTCACAGTTGGAAAATATGATGTGAACGATAGTGGACAGAGAGCTCAGGTTACTGTGGCGGCTGTAATCTCTTTTAGAATTAATTCCTGGAAATTGAAATGGAATTGAAAGTAAGTGTCTGGTCACCCCTCCTCACTCAAGGTCACAAGTGTTAGCCGAAATGACAGCATTTCCACCTGCCTTAGGCTGATTGATTCAGCGCATGAGAGAAATAATGAAAAAATCTAAAGGTTTGGTCCACAAGGGTGGATAGAGCATGTGTTTCAGAGTGTCCACTTCCAATGGAGACTTCCTATCTATCTATCGATCTATCTATCTATCCATCTATCTTAGTTTCACAACAAACAAATCAGGTGCAATATTATTGGTTGCTTAAACTGCATATATATGTTACATTCAAATGTGTCTCTAGGGCGCTGCCTGATTTATGGAAATCAACCAATGAAATCAGGTCATACTTTTCTGTACAGCTTTATTTTTAAATCGTGGGTTAAATGTAGCGGACTGCCACATTATTAATAAATTATATGTAAAATTTTGCCACCTTTTCCCAACTTCTATACATATGCTCTGAAAGACTACTGTACAGTAAGTGCAAATATCACTGGGATGGTATTGTCCTCTCCAGTGAATTGGACGAGGGAAGCAGGCTGACCTACATGCAGCAGACCCTATATCCCAGATAGACTGGCAAACCCTGAGGCGGCCATCCTGCCCTCGCTTGCCCATTTACTGACAAGACCCAACCCGCCAAACTGGGTCGCTGGTGCCGATACAGAGCAGACCTCTCCCTGCGTCCTTCAGCCTGAGGCGGGTTGAGCTGGCAAGCTGGACCCTCTCCGCCAGCATAAGATCATTCCAGAAGACCTGGGGTTTGAAGGGGTGGGGGTACACGCATGGTGTTCTGGGTCAGCGTCACAGCGAGAGAGTGGAATGGCCCAAATGATGCTGGAGGCCTGCCAATGGCCACCCGCAGTCACACACTCAGAGGTTTGTAGTCCATGGACACAAAAAAATATACATTACACACTTGAGCACACATAGGTCATAATTCACTAGAGGGTTAGCCCATGGGTCACATGTACATATGCATTTAAATAATGTCTCCAGACACTTGACATTTTATGCAACCGGGTCACAAATCCCTAAATGTGTCCTACTTCACTACCACAAGCTATGGGTGTCATTCACAAAGACATTCACAATCACACTCTCACTGTCACACATACACAGTGGCATGTCAACATGCCAGCCATCGGTTGCCCAGGGTGCTGTGCTGTTTAGCACTACTGTTCAATTCTATGACATCTGCTGTTACAAGCGTGAGATGCAAGCACCTCTTACCAAGTATCTTTCACCTGCTGGCTAACACTAAGTGAAAGCCAACCTTCCCAAAGGTTTGAGAGAGTGATTACAGCGCCATGCTTTAAAAGAGCACTGCTTAGCAGCTCTATTTGTAGAGGAAATGGTTTAAAATGGTGAGCCCTATTCTCCTCGAGCAGGGACCATCTTAGCTCCCACTGCATGACAGGGGAGATATTTTAATCTTGGAAGGGAGGATAAAAGAGAGAGAGAGAAAGTGAGAAAGTGTCCTTACACCACAGGCCCAGCTTTGCACAGTACAGAGACTCCCTCTACCGCATCCAGAGGAGGCTTAATCCATCTGAAGAGAGCAATAGCCTTTGGCAGCACACACACTGAGCTTGTCCAGTACCCCTCCTATGAATCCCTGTGGACCAAGCACACCGGTCAAACAGTGTCGGCACTTGCTCACACAGTTCAGTCAACAGAGAAGTCTCACTGACCAAGTGTTTGGTCAGACCACACAAATCACTCCACATCACATCAACTCGAGGGGAGGGGGGTCCCAGCTGGGAATGTGGAGGACAAAGTAAAATCATTCATCAATCGGACGGTGTTTATCTGAGAAACAGAAGCAACTGGGTCCAACTCGCAGCGGTTCACTTGCAAACTGCAGACAACTAAACAGATCTACAAAATACCAGAACCTTGAAGAGAGAGGGGAAAAGACGGAGAGAGGAGGGTGAGAGAAAGAAAAAGCGAGAGAGAGAGAGAGCATGAGCGGGAGAGGAGAGAGAGAGAGAGAGAGAGAGAGAGAGAGGAAATTTGATCAAAAGTATGAATTTTGATGCAGGACACATCTCAGGTACTCAGAAACTGATCTGAAACCCACTGCGATGTGTGCGTGTCATATTTAGCAGGCTGCTGAGCTGCTCTTATAAGTGTAGATCAATGGACCACCCAGTACTTCTTCACATACATTATACATAGGGTGTTGTGGCCTAGTGGCTGGTAACCAGAGGGTTACTGGTTCATTCCTACAAGGGTTGAGCCTTAAGCAATCATATCAAACTACATATTTTTTAATATATTTATAGTTACATAACATAAATAGCAATAAAATCATTAACTATACATATACAGTATATTATATAATACTATATACTGTACTTATCATTTCAAAACTATATA
>NW_015629109.1:254775-268649 GCF_001515625.1 Sinocyclocheilus rhinocerous
AGAGAGCATGAGCGGGAGAGAGAGAGAGAGAGAGAGAGGAGGGGGCGGACACGGATGAGCTAACGTACTAAAACCAATACATCAAACCAATGCACTGCTTGGAGTGTGATGCGTCAGCAGTACATTCACGTTTTCATTGAAGGACAAAAAGAAGAGCAGGCATGTAAGCCTGTATCCCGGGTGCCTGCTACTGCACCACAGAACATAGCAAAAAACATCGGTGCACAGCGGCAGGAAGGTGGACTAACCCGGGGCCAAAGAGGTTAAAAATAAACAAAGGAGGGAGCAAGGGAAGATGTTGCCATGGGGGGCCACTTTTCCCTAGCCTCAGCGCTCGTCCACCAGCTCGAGCCGGACAGCTGTGCCGCTGACAAAGCTGAGAGCTCCAACTCTGCACTGAGCTCAGGGCACTGCAGTGCTATACGGATACTTCTCTGATCGACACAACGTCACAGAGAGGGGGGAGAAACGCTCTCTCTTTTTTCTCTCATTCCAGGGAGAGACCACGCTCGAAAGCAGGAGAGAGCGAAGGAGAACGAGGCAGAGAGAGAGCGATCTCTCTACAGTGAATGAGCCTTCTTACGGAGCTGCCTCTGCACTGGTACCCCCCTTTACACCTTCCCTGGACTCTCGTTGTCAACTTCTTACAGAAAAATTGAAGGATTATTAGGAAGCGTGTAGAAAGAACCCTGCAGCCTTCGCAGCGTGCAAGCGTGAGTGCACGGAGATGGAACGCGGAGCTACTTAAGAAAAGAAATGCGCTAATGACCGCAGTGTCACAGTCTTTTCAGCTGGACAAGGTGCTGACAAATCGAGCGGACAAAACATACTGAGAGGGAGGGAGACGGACAAAGTAAAGTGAGTGGAAACACTGTGGGGCACTTTTATTATTCTTTAAACAAAAGCATAGAAGAACATTTAAAAAGACTGGATTTCTCATTCTTATTCCTCTCTCTTTCCCCCCCTCTAACTACCCCTCCCTTTTTTTCCTCCCCCTACTCTGGTTTAGCATGTGTGAGCGGTCCTCTATGGAGACACGGGCATTTAGTAGCAGCATCAAGCGGAGGTATCCAAGGACAAGCATCTGTGGATAGTGTGAGAGCGAGCGCTTCTATAGGAGCCAAACTGGATTGGTACTTTTGCCTAAAGCTCTGAGGCCCTGCAGAGCTGCTACACGTCTCCTCGGATGCTCCTCTGTGGATTTATTAGGGGCCATTTTGGCATTCATCTCGTTTTCTGACAAATGAAAAAAAGAGAAGACGTTGCTTATCGTGGGAACATAGGAATTTGAGGGGGAAAAAATCTATTTTGTGATTGCAAAAATTGGACGTGTAAAACCTTTGAGGTAGGTGTTGAGCCTTTCCAACCCTTTTCTATTCATAAAATATATTCCCTCGTTTTATTTGATTCATTATTCCTTGGCTTTTCACTTCTCCCTTTTTACTCAAGTACTTGTTACTGAACGTTTAGCCTCCAGTTCAGTAAATGGAAAAACAATCTAGAGTGTTGTTTAACCCAGGGTAGGGCTTCATTAGTCAGAGGTGAACCCTCCCCTTCCCCCAGCTTACTACCCCCCTCTCCCCAACCACCATCATCACCCCACAAACCGCCCCCCCCCAGACGATGCTGAATTATGAATGTGCCACATCATGAGTCTCCTGGGGCGGGTAGCTGTGCGTCGAGCCAGGAAAGCCGCCCTGCTCTGTGTCCTGTTCCTCATGGTTCAAGCGTGCGTGGAGGTGGCGGCCGCGGCAGGGCCCCAGGGCTGCCTGACTGATTGCTCCTGCAACAACCAGCTCAGCAAGGTGGTGTGCACCAGGCGTGGGCTCACTCGCGTGCCACCAGGTATACCCAGCAACACCCGGCACCTAAACCTGATGGAGAACGCCATCGAGGCTGTGCAGGCCGACTCTTTCCGCAACCTCCATCACCTGGAGGTACTGCAGCTGGGCCGCAATGCCATTAGACAGATTGAAGTGGGTGCCTTCAGTGGACTGACCAATCTCAATACACTGGAACTATTTGATAACCGGTTGACAGTGGTGCCAAGTGGGGCATTTGAGTATCTGTCCAAGCTGCGAGAGCTGTGGCTGAGAAATAACCCCATTGAAAGCATCCCATCATATGCATTTAACCGAGTGCCATCCCTAATGAGATTGGATCTGGGTGAACTGAGGAAACTGGAGTACATCTCAGATGGGGCCTTTGAAGGTCTAGTCAACCTCAAGTATCTCAACCTGGGGATGTGCAGCATTCGAGGGGAGATGCCCAACCTGACGCCTCTGGTTGGGCTGGAGGAGCTGGAAATCTGAGACCCTTGTTATAAAAACTCACACCAAGGAGAAAGTACAAGAGACTCAGATATAGTCTGGCCCACAACAAATCAGAACCTCAGTCAAAACGACCCTCTCTCGCCCTATAGGCCCACCCTCACCGGAGCATAAAAACATGCAATAGAATGCACAAAAGAGGAGAAAAAAAGACAGGAACTACTTTTTTGTACAGAGTGCAATTCTTAAAGATTGATTCTTGTTGTACATGCTTATAAATAAATATATATGGAAAAACTGAAACTACCATGGGCTGGTCATAGAAAAGCAGATTATATAAAAAAAATTTATAAATTGAAACTATTTTTTAACTTATAACTCCTATTTAAAAGATGAGTTGTTTTAAGATGCTGAACTGAATTTAAGATACGAGTGTAGTCTTGTTTAAAAGGGCATTCTGTGTGATTTCTAAACAACGCTACAGAGAATGCAGGGAAAAATACAAAAAAGAAAAAAAAACACATTTATACTGAGAAGTCTTTCTTTAAAAAAAAAACTGAACAGTAAAAGGTCAGTGTTGATCTTTGCAGGTTTGTCTTGTAAAAGCACCATGAATTTGTACTGTGCCAAACGTTACAAATGCAATAAAAGGATTTTTGGAAGGAAAGAAAAAGAACCATTTAGATTTTTTTCTCTCTCTTGATGTACTGTTGCGATCAGCCAAATGCTTTAGACACTGCAGTAGGGCTCACTGCAGTTCTGCTTTAACCCTCGGAGTGCTGGGTGCCGCTTAAGTCTAAAAGGCTGGGCAGAGGCTACTTTTCTCCATTTTTCTTTTTACTTTGTATGCTTTTCAGTGCTGCAGTGGCTGAGCTTATATATGATTTATTTGTGAATTGCTATTTTACATCATAAGAGATGGCTTATTAAAAATGACATATTTCACTGCATTATTTCCAAAGTTCTGCTATTAGTGTCAGGTAAACATAATAGTGAGGTTGTTGCACGTTGTTGTCTGGACAATTGCTGCCTGCAGAAGGTTTCAAAATACATTAAAAAGACAGAGGTCTGCACAAAAAAGCTGGCCTGCCTTTGCTTTTAGCACTTAAGAACGGTCTGGTTAAAAATAATTGGTTGTGAAGCAATTTGAAAAAGATTCGGAGTGAAGCATCCATTTCTAACCCAATGTTTTTACTAGAACTGAGCGATGTGTGTACATAAAACATGATGCACATAAAAATTTTGAGAAAATTTTTCTTTTGTTTCACCAGCAATTTCCTCTGCACATTGCAAGCCAATGCATTAGACATTGACACCACACAGACGAGAAGTGAGTTGTCAAATCAAGCAGATTCTGTATGCTCATAAGAGGTGCATCATGACATATCGCACAGGCTTGTAAGGTTTGACTGCGACGTGTACATTATTGTATCCCTCTCACTCGTTCAGAAAGGCTTGTTTAAGTGTCAGCAAGTGCTTTTTACCTTGGCTAATTGAAATGCAAGAATAAGAAATAATGAACGATAGAAAAAAATTAGGTCATAAATTGATGGCATATTAGAGGGTAATAAAATATAATACATGTTTGCATTGCAGGGCATATTGGCTGAGTGCATACAGGCTGTCTAGAAGATTTAAGCTGATTACATGATAATTGATCCAGCTCACACAGACACACACCCTTTACATAAAGTTGGGACATCTGGCCACAGTGAGACCCAGTACCCACTGTACGCCGAGACAAACATGCAAGCACGCACACACAAAACAAAAATGAATCTGGCTTTAGGCAGTGCAGCGCCCCAGTTAAGACCAGTCTCACACTGTTTGTATCTGCGCTTTAAAAAAAAGAAAGTCAATGGGAGCAGTATTTCTGTATACAATGTCTTTATCAGTAATTTTGGCTGTCTGTCAAAGTAGTGTAGGGTACGTTCACAGCACAGACCTCGATTCAATGGTAGTTTGGGGAACTGTGGTTAACTACAGATCTGTAAGATATAACTATACAGCCATTTTAATTCAAACAACAACTGATGCCAAATATTAAAAGCAAAAACAAGAGCTACAGATGGTCACTTGAACAGATCTTAATGGTGAAGTGTGTCATTTCAGCACCACTAGGGGCACCAAATGAAATCAATGATTTATGATTTTTTCCCCAAACACTCCTGATTTCCATCTCTCACTGTTTGACCAAACACTGTTGGTTGAGGAGTAAACTTGAATTGTTTCTGCACATTTATCATGAAAAGTATTAAAACATAACACATTAGTAACTGCCTCCCTTAAAGTGCTTTTTTTAATTTATTTTTTTAACAAATATATTCAGGTAGAGTATCATTTTATCACAACATATTTTACAGCTTATAACCCTTGTTCTCGTGTCTTCACAAACAAAGTTTGTGCCGCAATAACTTTAAAAATTGCAATTACAGCCAGTGAGCGCCGTTTATGCAGCTGAACATCAGAGCTACAATTGCCAGTCTGGTTTTAAAGGAGCATTGTATAGGTCTGAAGTGGATCCTTGAGCAAGCAGCATATAAGAGCAGAGAAAGAGAATAAAGGAAGAGGCCACATTCTGCCGAAGGGTTTGAGGACCCTTCATGCTCTTCAGCCCACTGATGAGAAAAAGCGGCCCGCATTCACCAAACCAGACTGCAGTGTGGCTCATGAGGCGGACATTTACAATAACATATCTGCTCAAACACAAGTGGGAATAATAGAGAGGAGGCTGTTAAGAAATGACATGGAAGAGAAGTGGGTTAGGTCGGTGAAAACGTTTTCAACATATCAATCACGAGCCAAAATAAATGTTGGTGAAATATTGCATATAAGCAAACATGTGAATCAAATAAGAATGAGATTTAGACAGCAAAGGACTAGAAAGTGCAAACATGCAGCAGTATGAAAGAGAGGGATCTTAGAGTGAAAGCATGTGGCAAGAGTGCCAACTAGAGCTGAAGAGAGGAAGGTTACGGCTATGACGTGAGGGCTGTAAAAGTGTAGGTGTAAAAATTGAGGAGGGGCATTGATAAAGTACAGATAGAATGTAGGTAGTCAGGCCAGTGATGGACCACCCTGAAATGAGGGATCAGACGGGGTCAGAAACCTGGCTTATACCTTGCAGGGAGGGCATGACTCCATTATGGTGCTGTTAATGGTGAGAACATCTACTGTTTGGGTTCATTTCTGGTGCTTAAAAGGGTCATCAACAGTTTATTTCTGTCCCCCATATATAAAAGATGTGTTTTATTTATTAGGGTAATTAAAAGTGATAGACTGCTATATCGCCAAGGCCGATCAAATGGCTAATAACAGGCCATTTTCTTTCAAGACAGGAACTGTAAATAACTTAATTCGAGTTTCATTCATTTTTTGTGGTTTTAAAAAAGACACATTGAGAAAAAAGAAATTCTATTGTATTATCAAAAGATGATACACTTTATAATAATTTAAACATTCTTGCAAAAAGACTTTTTACAGTTTAAGAGACTGCAATTTGATCCAATAATTACCATGTAACCAAATAACAACACTCCGTATACTATATTTTGAATACTAAAACAAAAACAAAATGTGGCACCATTTTTTTTTTATTCATTAGTTTGTATAAATGTTGTAAGCCTTAGGCAGGACATAACAGCAAATTGTATGCTTTAAACTATAAGAACCAACTCATAAGAGCCATTAAGTTTGTCTTGACTACTCTGATCATGCTAAAGTGTTTCGATTCACTAAAACAAAGAATAGTTTCAAAAAAATCATTAATTTGAGAATCATACAAAGCTGGTCATAGATTCGGTTAAAATTTTGTTGTTTATAAAATAAGTTCTTAAATCTGGAGCCAAAAGTTTTTAACGTGAACCGTAGTGATAGTATCAGCTCCAAAATCTATAAACAGCATTATCAACAAATTATGTATATTATATAATCATTTCTTTTTTATTTTGACATTAAGTTTTGACTACTCTGATCATGCTAAAGTGTTTCGATTCACTAAAACAAAGAATAGTTTCAAAAAAATCATTAATTTGAGAATCATACAAAGCTGATCATAGATTCGGTTAAAATTTTGTTGTTTATAAAATAAGTTCTTAAATCTGGAGCCAAAAGTTTTGAAAGTGAACCGTAGTGATAGTATCAGCTCCAAAATCTATAAACAGCATTATCAACAAATTATGTATATTATATAATCATTTCTTTTTTATTTTGATTGAGAAAAAAAACAAAAAAAAAACAAAACATTAGCTCTACTTTAAGATACAGTTTATCAGCCCATGCATTTCTTAAAAAACAAACTCGTGACCTTGGCATTGCTAACGTCATCCTAGTTGAGCTACAGGAACACAACTGGTCACTTCTGACAATCCATGTATATTTATAATCTGCCTTGTACATGCTTACTGCTTAGATTGCTTTGGTTTGTATGGAAATATTTGTACATTCTTACATTATTTGCCAAAACAGCCCTTTTACAAAAGCTAACAGAGCGTTTGTCATTGTCTGACCTTCTCGTTGGCGGTCCCAAGAGAGCTCCTGAACAGATGATAACTGGCTGCACTTCTGTCTGGGCCTCAGTTCTGGCCGAAAATAAAAGTGGCGGCTTTATGAAGGCCACCGAAGGCCCCTAAATGAAAGACAGCACAGTTAATCACCGTTTTGTTTTGTTCTGTTCATACCCTCGCCCATAAAGGGGGAGAAGAGGGTCCAATTACCCATGAAGTAAACACATGAAAAGCAGTGCTGGGGTACCAAGTCACCCGTCATTAATTCAGATGCCTCTGTCTACGGTTAATGGCCGGTGCACAGATTCTGTCTCACCATTTGCTAACCTCTGAGCTGGCATACTAAAGCACACTAGCACTTAAAAAGAAAACACAAAGGCGTAGACGCTCTATATCTTCACGCAGTCGCAAATCAAGTAACTCTTCGGACAAATAATACTCGCTTCGCATAAAGATCGCCATAAATTCATTATGTGTGCCTGAAGACCAAAAACACAGAACAAGGGTTCTCAGTAGACAATGCAGGTAGTAAAACTGTCAGCACGCATGCACACATCAGCACACCCCTTGGTGAGTGTTTAAAGTAGAAATCTATCTGAGGTTTATAGGCCCCTCTCCATGGCACATTTGCATATCTCTTTGGTGCCGTTTCACATGCCTCTGGTGTCGTATGGGTTTTGAGAGGGAGCTGGTGCCAGCCTGTTCCATTTTAACTTTATGCAAATGGAAGTAGCTTGAGGAAGAATTGTGCCCCCTCCGTCCTCGACATGTTTAAACCGTGACCCAGAGGGCATGTGCTTCAGATGCAGGATGCTGGGTCGAGCGCAAGCACTGCAGCAAAACTACTCCATTTGGTGCACTTTGCATTTTCTTCCCCTGATGACTGACAAACAGCTCCTGCGACTTCAAAAAGGAGATATTAAACAACGTGGCTGCCCAAGACAGTAGTTATCAAACCCCTTCTGATTCACTATGTCAAAGTGGCATAAGCTCATGGCTTCCAGCAAAACAAAAAAGGAGGATAAGAGAAGGAGGGGGTAGAAAGTGAGAAAAGGCACGTGTAAAAATGTGGGCCGTTTGGAATGCTGTCTTGCATATTATGTTAATTTGTTGCTGTGAACAATTTGTCTGTCTTTAAAAACAAAACTACCATTCCTCTGAACATTTTTACCAGCAGGCTGTGCGTGCCAAATGCATTTTTTAAAGATCAGTGATTGAGAATGCAGTGGATGAAGGAATATTAACCAGGTTGGTGCATCATGGGATTTGTAGTTCTTTAAAAGCTATAATGTTATTTTTCTCTTATTTATTGTTACCATTTAGGACGCTGTGCATAATTGCTTAAGTGTAAATGCCGTATTCAAGGTGATGGATTCAAATCCAATATATTAGGATACAGTGAGAGCATTTATACAATTCTCAGATGGTTTTATGAGCACACAGGCGGTCTCTAGTTTTTAAATGGACCCACAAAAATGCTTTTGAAAAATAGAGAGGAAAAAAATGAAAATAGACTCTCTAAATGAGATCGTTTGAGAAACACAAATGAGTATTCATATACATTATAAAGTCTTAACAGCAAGGCTCTGCAAAAATGCAGTTTCTGATGGACAGGACCATAAAAACACACAGAACAACGCAAAATGAAGAATGTAACCAACAGAGAAAGTGTTTATCAGGCCAACATGCTGAGAGCAGCAAAACTCATTTTATGCTGCTGTCACTCAAAAATCAAATGTTTTGTAAAAAGTATGGACAGTATCGACTCTTGACTCTTAATAAATTATGTACTGTTAAGTCTGTATGAATTCAATATGGATGTACTATATTTGCCATACTGACAACATCACGTTACCTACAACCAACGTTGAAGAAATGTTCAAAAATCACACTGTATCTACTCCCCAAAAGATGCATATAAGTACCTTAGAGTAGTAATATCACCCTTAATGTACTACTATTAACCTTTTAGAGGTAAATAAGTTACAAAGATGCCACAGTGACAAGCTGTTGTACCTCCTAAAAGTACAATTTCTGCTAAAAATACAGCTGTAAAAACAACAAAGTAGCTATAGAAAAAAAATATATTAGCTGTAGAATAAGACACCCTGCCTTTTGTTTAAAAAAATCAATTTTCTTTTTGGCAGAACACGGATTAGCTGCGTTCTGCAGGGTTTTTTTTTTTTTTTAGATACGAGAGAAATTCGTATAATGTTGATTTGATGTTATTCAAACAGCCTCAACCGTTTGAGAATTTGGTCTTTCCTCTCTTAAGTGGTTAGCAGCTGTGCTTTATACCCATTAGCTAGAGAGAAAAAAGCTCCCTGGGGTGTTGCCAAGATGGCCATCGAGTGATCTAACTTTGCTTCCGGTGATTGACAGACACTATAACGTCTGCTCAAGACATTTATGTTCGTCTCTTTGCCCATAGCTCTCAGAATGGGCTTCCTTCGGCAATCCTGCAGGGAAAATAGAAGACACATCTGGTGCGTCCTTGCATCAGCATTACCAGACTCTAAAAGTTCAGAGAGAAATCTCACAGCACCTGTCAATAAAAACGAGTGAAAAGCATTTCAAGCCCACTGTCTTTCAGGAAAGAAAAATGTTACCAACAGCGGGCGCCGCTTACGATGAACATCAGTACTAGCTTGTTTACATTCACCTGTGACATACTAATTAAAGGAAAGTGCGGCAAACTAGTAGACACACTGACACGAGCCACGTCTCCGAAGCAGGTCATATTTCAAAACGCGCTGAAAGGCACATGCTCTAATCAGCAGGCATTGCCCTGAAGGAAGCGGCGCAAAAATGCAGCCCAGGGTAGCCTGACATTTCCTGGCTGATGGAGGTTAGCACTTGCTAAATCAGCTCAAGTGACAGCACGGCGAGCGGCGGCGGCTTCATTTCTAGATGCGAGCGCTGATGCCAAGAGTGCCGGATACATAGAGTAGATTAATACAGCCGTAAATCTAAGCCAGCATCCTAGAGGCTTCTGGGAAATGGAAAAGATGCACTTGATGCATAGACTACGCCAGAAAGGGGTCATGCTTACACTATTTTCCATTTTAAGATGGCTAGCAAAACCCTGTAAGAACACCGACTTGGCTTGCTGTACACCTGCGCTAGCTCAAATCCCACGCTTCTCCTGCAGAACATAAACATCAAGAGCTTAGCCCCCAGGCCCGTGGCGCAAGACGCGTCCAGTGCCAGGTTTCGCGTACCGCGCTGGCAGACGGCGCAAGTCTTGTGCGCAAGACGCTAGGATAACGTCGGGCATCTCGCTGGCATTCGGCAGGGGTGAATCGAGCAGCCCCGGCACATGGCTCACCTCCCAATTCCGCTGGCACGAGGCACGCAAACGCATCTAGATCATGACACAAACAGCCATTAGCAGCCTGTTAGAAGTACAGAAAAGACAAAGCCACAGAGGCAAATGTACCTGTGGGAATGAACACAAAGGACTGGAAGCTAACTAAATCACTTTAAAGAGGTGAAAAAGAACAGGACGGCCAAATTCCAGCCGCATCCTGGCATAGGAATGCGTTTGAGAAAAGCAATAAAGAGAAAAAAGAGCAATGGTGTTCTTCTGGCCATACCTAGTGAGTATCTTGCTGTCAGTGTGCACTTTGCAGTTAAGACGGCTTTCTCTGAACCTCCCTGCTCAGGCGTGAAAAAGCTCCATTTCAGAGTTCTGGCTGGCGGAGCCACAAATGCACACGCTCTTAATGCTCTCATTAGTGTAATTGAGCAAAAATGTCAGCATAGCTGCAGCTATTTCCATTTTCTTTTTTAAGTTGTGCAGAACTCATTTACAGGCGCAGGCTGGAACACAAATGATGATAAGACTTTCAGAAGCGCGAGCATGTTTTTTGCGAACACATTTGTGTGAAACCTGTGTTCTTTGTTGAGCACTTTAAAAGGCAGATGCTTTTGCCATTAATACTTGTATTATTATCGTGCACGCTACAGCCCTAACAGACTCATCCGAACGCACGCACAAGCAGAACAGAGAACTATTTGGATTGGATTAACAACAGTTATGATCTAGACCATACGGTATCTCTTTTTTGCCAATTACCCTTGATAGCTTTGCCTTTTGCATCATCAGTCAATAGTGCTGCTGGAAGTTTATGGATGCAAGTATCAGAAAGTAATGTGTAATGTTGGGTCAGCCATCTTGTTAATGTGACTTCGCACAGCTCTTGTTCTGCCTAAAGGGAGAGCTATGAGACCATTACAGGCTTAGATAGACACTTATACAGGACAACAGTAATTGAACAATCGTCCGTGACAAACTTACAGGCTGCATTACATTAACAAAGCCACATTGACCCAGACACTTGACCACAGAACTCTATTCTCTACTATATCGCTAAATACTTTAAGATATGTGCCACAATTCAGTATACGTTACATTAATATCATATTTGTATTATTAATGTTTCAGCTGAATTCAAAACTATTATTGATTATATTCTACTATAATGTAACAAATTCTAAAGAAAACTAACATAATATTCACCATCATTTTATGCAACATGTGCATACCCAAAACAGAAATATCAGATGTTAATATAATATAATATAATATAATACATAACAAAAATTCATCAACAACAAATTTAATATCAAATATCAATATCAAATTAAAACATATTTGATTACAGTGCAATCTATTATATCTAACAATATTATACTGGATTATCATTTTTAATTAATTTTTATGACATATGCTTCGACGTACTTAGACCTATAACAGCAATGCCAATATCCATCTATCTATAATAATATAATATAATATAATATATAATATAATATATAATTCAACATCAATATATTCAATATTAAACAAATAACTTTGAACTGAATTCAAAAATATTTGATTATAGTGTAATCTATTATAGCTATTATCATAATCGATCAATTTTTATAACACATCCTTAGGCTTACTTAGACCTATTAATATCAACAGAAATATCAATATCCATCTATCTATGTCAATAAATTGAAATACAATAAAGTATAATAGCATAGAATAGAATAGAATAGAACAGAACAATAGAATAGAACACAATAGAATGGAAAAATTCAACAAACAATATCAAACAAATAACTTTGTTTTTACTGAATTCAAAAATATTTGATTATAGTGCAATATATTATATCTAACAATATTATACTAGATTATCATTATTAGTTCATTTTTATAACATACCTAGACCTATAACATAAATATCAATATCTATATATGCAAATAAATGTAAATAACAATCTAATCTAATCTTCAGCACCAACTATAATATGTATGTCTGAAACAAATCTGAAATAGAAAGAACCCTATATTAATAAATAAATAAAAAATAAAATAAAATAAAATTTTAAAAAAGTCTCTGTACATTTGATTGAATTTCTAGGGCATTAACAATTTGGATAGCATTCTTGCCGCTATGCTCAAAAAAGAATTTCTGACCCTGAATAAAGTGATAAATGAATCTTTTCTTTACGCACTATTAGGAGAAAAATCAAGCCGATTTGAAGCTCTATAGAAGGAATCTGTCCTGCTTGCCCTTCTCGAGCCGCGTGGGGTGGAGGAACGCTGATGTTGCGTGGAAGATTAGGCCCTCTCCTCGGGGCTGTCGGTGTGTTCTGTCTGCCTGAAGAGCTTAGGCATTGTGCTGGAGTAAGCTACTGCAGGATTACACTCCCAGAGCTGATTCCTGAGGATAGAATGGCCCCGGGGTCCACAGCAGGGACTAGAACTTCACACACACACACACACCTGAAACGTGACACACTTGCTTCATTCTGTACACACTCTAATTAGCTAGAAAAGTTGGAATACCCATAAGTGAGCACACATGGGGAGTTAAGAGACTGCCGGAATGAAGGACAGGAAAAGGGATGGGAGACGGGGATCAAAGGAGAGGAGGAGGAGGAGGAGATGCAGAGTGAAATGAGGAGAGAATGCAATGGTGTTGATCAAACACGGGAGGGGAAGAGGAAGGTTGGCTTGAGGAAATCTGCGCGTGTGTGTGTGTGAGATGACAGCTGTCAAGTGTGAATGGGCCAAAGGAGAGACCAGGATGAGGCTCCCATGGCAACCAGCAACCTGATTGTCATGGGAGCCATTCAATTCGGCGCTAGAAGCTCCTATAAAACTTCCACCTTTGGCTGTTCGTCACATAAACACATTTACACACGTATAAACAAGCATTAGCCCAACAGCTCTTTAGTGGATAATGGCCCCTTCACACACGACGGCACCTTTCAGAAATGCATAATATCTCAATTCTCCTCAAAACGAGGAATCGCCACAGGTTTTCACACTCAACCATTGAAGGAGGTGAATAAAACTCCTAACCACAATAACACAGCTCGATATCATTGATTAAAAGATTACGCTTGCGCCGCATGAGCTCGAGCCACTGGAAAAAAGAAAGACAGTGAGATGACAGGATGGAAATGGTGAAGGGCGTTACATCAACGCTGCTGTGCTGTTTGATTCCCTAAGCAATTACAACAATTATCACTCTGTTCTGTCACTCCATCTGAGGCTCGAGCTAAAGACAGTCTTGAAAAAGCCGGAGAGGAGTGAGGGACGGAGAACAATAAAGCTGCTATGTGTGTGTGTGTGTGACCCGACACCGTAAAGACATGTAATAAAGCAGCTGAGAATGGTGGGCACACAACATGGCCGTCTGGATTACAGCACTGAATCAGTTTAGCAGCCTTATAAAACACAAGCGCACAAACATGTATGACCAGCTACAGGGCCACAGGTCGAGGGCAGGAGCGTGAATGAAGACTAACTAAATCTCTTTCCATCTCAAGGCCACTTCACCTCAGGAAGTTGATCAAAGCTGGAGCTCTGAAAGGGGTCACGGCGGAAATGGCTCTCTTATGACACATTTCTACTGCGTGGTACGACTCAGCACGGCTCGGCTTGCGTTTCCACTGCAGATTAGTACCATTTTAGAGTGGGCGGGATTATTCACATGTCTTTATAGTTGCGCCGCCTCTACTGCTGCGACTCCTAAAAAACTTTTTCATTCCGCGTCGCCCCATTAAGCTCTCGCTGGATCCGCTTCTCTGCTATCAA
>NW_015629109.1:271361-281860 GCF_001515625.1 Sinocyclocheilus rhinocerous
GCGCTTGTTCAAAACAGTTGCGTTCGATCCTTCGCTGGCTGTGCTGATTTAAATCTAGTGGTTCTTTTGTGTTTGTGTCGCAAGTTCAGTGACGCAGGTAGTGAGGATTCTCTCCGGCCAATCAGTAATCAGCAGAGTTTACACGTCACGTTTTGTTAACGGTACGGTTCACTTGGAACCTCAACCGAGGTGGTACTAAAAAAAGTACCAGGTACCATGTACTGTACCCAGTGGAAAACTCCCCAAAAGTGAACCGTACCGTGCCGTACCATGCAGCTGCCCACCTAGACACAGCATTTCTGAGATTCTTTGTCACGTCTGAATGTTTTTAAAACATGTTTTGAAATGCAAATCGAAGTATGAAATCACAAACTATTTTAGAGCAGAACATACACTAATGTTCAAAAGAAAATAAAAAATTTTTTTTTGGAGAGAAATGAATACTTTTATTCAGTAAAGATGCATGAAATTGATCCAAAGTGACAGTAAAGACTTGTTGTTGTTGTGACAATGTTACAAAATATTTATATATTTTAATTACATGCTGTTCTTTTCATCAACGAATCCTGGAAAATCACAAATCATAGCTTTCTCAAAAACATTAAGCAGCACAACTATTTTCAACATTAATAAGAAATGTAACTAAATCAGCATATTAGAATGATTTCTAAAGGATCATGTGACACTGAAGGCTGGAGAAATGGCTGCTAAAATTTCAGGTTTGAAATCACAGAAATAATTATTAGTTGTTGTAACTGTATTGTAATAAGATTAGTCATTGTAATTTTAATAATTTCACAATACTTTATTGCATTTTTGATCAAATAAGACTGGTAAGACTTTCCACCAATCAATTAATCAACGCAAACTTTTTAATAGTAATGAATTATGCATTATTCATATTCACGAAATGCAGAATTTTTTATTTTACTTTTACAACATTAATTAATTTACATCGCTTTTCCAGGCCTAGAAAAAAGAAAAAGAATAACTGTGTAACACTTTAGTATAGGGACCAATTCTCACTATTAACTAGTTGCTTATTAGCATGCCTATTATTAACATATTGGCTGTTTATTAGTATTATAAAGCACATATTCTGCATGACCATATTCTACATCCCTAATCCTACCCAATACCTAAAATTAATAACTCCCTTACTAACTATTAATAAGCAGCAAATTAGGAGTTTATTGAGGCAAAAGTCGTAGTTAATGATTTTTTAATAGCGAAAACTGGACCTTAAAATAAAGTGTGACCAAAAATTGTTTTAAAACGGATATTTCCATGTTTTCCAAGAGTGTGGGAACCTTGTATGTTTGTTTATTTCTTTCTTAACGCCAATCCAGCATCTATGGCTATATCCATGGCGAGAACCAGTTAATCCATACACAAGTCTTGTCTTTACACACACGTCCGGGGACCATTTAGAATGTTCAATTAACCTAACCTACATGTCTTTGGGCTGTGGGAGGAAAGCGGAGCACCCGGCGTAAACCCACGCAGACACAGTTAGAACATGCAAACTCCACACAGAAAGGCCTCCTGTCCTTGCCAGGGCTCGAACCGGGACCTTTTTGCTGTGAGACAACAGTGCTAACCACCGAGCCCAGGGAACCTTGTATGAAATGAATGAATTAAACAAATATAAACAAAATAGAAAGCCCTTATTGGGTGAAATGAGCCCTGAGACAGGAAGTTTAAGGGGAAATGGTATTTAGGTCATGGTGACATTACTGGGGTAAAGAAAGACAAGCTATGAAAAACGGATCACAATGAACAGTGTACCCATGTCCTCTTTAATAAAAACAGACAAAGGGTGTGTGTGTGTATGCGAGTATGTGGAGTGGGGTTCTCTTGGAAGGGCATTTCCTCTGTTTGGAAGGACACAGAGGGATTTGACTGCTGGCACCTGGAAAAGCTAAAGGAGAAAAGAGGACAGCTCTACAGTCACTGGAGTTTTACTGAATGCTGATGAATGAAATATACTAATAGTAATCTTTAGAGTCAACATGAAATCAGAATGAATCCTATTTAAATAGCATATATGGATGCTGGTTAATGAGCAATGGTAAACAAATAACCAAATAGCTTTTTAGCCAATGATTTGGGTAATGTTTTTGGCAATATGTCTTTTTTAAAATCTTGCCAATAACTAATGGCAATTTAATGCCAGGTGAAGGGATAATTCATCCAAAAATGAATATTAAATTAGTCTTTTTTTCACCCTGGTGTTCTAATGACATATACCATTACTTCTTTTTCAAACCATTAAACAAGAAAAAAAAGAAAAATCACACTTGTGCTGGTTTATATAATGACAGCAACTAGCTAGAATGGATATTTTATCAAATCTCTCATTTTTTGATCATAAAAAAGAAAGATACAGCATTAGAAAAACACCAAGGAGCATAATTAATGAATAAACTTTAATTCTTGGGTGAACCGTCTCTTTATTGTTAAATGTAACAGTTTGTGGCAATAAACAAACAAAAACCGGAAAGTTGCAATTACAAATTCGAAAGTAAAATAGACTTGTGAATGCAGTTTCATATTGACCAAATACAGTACTGTGCTCTGCATTTTAAATACATAAAAAGAAGAAAAATTTTCTACATTGGGAAAAATGGTGTAGAAACAATTTTCACTCAGAAATTGCTAGTAAATTTCACAATAGCTTACAAAGAAACAGCAAGTAATTGGATGTTAATTTTTATAGTATAAAGACTGTTTGAAAAACTTTACAACAGCACAAATTCTAAAATCTTTCAGCAAATATACACTGAAAAGGCACAACCACTTCCATCCAAAGGCGGGAAAACCTCTTGTTAAAGATCTCGTGATGGAGGACCATGCTACATGGAGCTCTATGCCATTCTGCATCTTCATCCAGCACACACACAATGGAGAGTGCTTCTTTTGCAACAGGGGCCTCTGAGAAAGCCACCATTTGTCTCATTTGCACGGCCAGCATTCTTAGGACACAGCTCCCTCTATGGAAGGGGTAATGACAGCATTTTAATTTGCTTAGATTTTAGCAGGGGAAAAAAATAGCTGGGAGGCTAATTGTGTGCACACTGCATTGAGTTTAGGCTCAGTGGAGGTCTGTGTGCCCTCTGCAGGAAACATTCACCTCATCTCACACTCACATGAGCACTGCCATGAAACTACATTCCCAGATCATGGCGCTCAGAAATGCAGGTACATGGGAAGAATCATACAAGCAAGTATCCGAAACAAATAACATTAATCTGCATTTTCTCACACAGACTCAGCAGAAGGCTGTGTATATCCATAGAGATTATCATTTAATATTTTGGTAAATTTGTGGTCCTCCGTTTCACATTACTGTAATATGATAAATGCATATACAGTATATACAAAATCTCAATCTGATCACTGCAAAACAGTGTTATTGTTAAGTAAAAAAAAATTTTTTTTTAAAAATAAAAAAAATAATTAAACTAAAAGAGCTAAAATTATATATATTTTTTTCTTTTTCAGTGAAAAACAAACTTAAAAAATAAGATTTAAAATCTTACAAATAGACTGAAAGCATAAATATAAACTAATGCTAAATAGAAATATATTTAAATAATAATAATGACAAAAGCACATAAATTACTAAACGTTAACCTAAACGGAAAATAAGCTAATTCAATATATTAGTTCTATGACCTACTAAAACGACACTGCCACAAATTACAACAAAAACCATGCTATTCAGAGAACACCAGATAATGAGAAAAATAAAAGAAAAACACAAATTATTTTCTAAGCACAAAGAAAAAGTGAGAACTGGTAAGCAAGACTTTATTATTACAGTCCTCAATTCGAAAGACGACAAAATGTCACCCTCACAAGGGGGTCAGAGCGAGAGAGAGAGAGAGAGACTTTCACACATCGGAGAGCCAAGAGTGAACACATATTTTCCTTTCAGTCTCTCTTTCTCTCCATCCAGTCACTTAGCAACAAACTAGCAACTTGAAAAACCCTGCAAGCTCCTCGTACAGTGAACACTGAGCCAGTGCATGAACAGACAACAAAAGCAAGAAAAGGAATAAGTGAGAGAGGGAGGGGAAAAAGGGGGCAAAGGACAAGTGAACAAAATGGGTATTTAAAAATGGTGAGTTCATTCACACCAGGGAAGACAAGAGATCTGCTTAAAACTCTCAGACTTGTGGCACTGAGACAGAGTTACAGAGAGATATGAGGGAGAGATACACAAAAAGATTCACAGAACAAAAGCTCATAAAAGCTTTCTCTCAAATAAAATAAGAAAAAGAGAAGACGAGAGGAGTTTTACGGAAAAATTGGCAAAGAGCAGAAGAAACAACTACAGATTGAAGCAGATATCAGCCTGAACTGCAGAGAACACCCTGGGATCCACATATTCACTCTTACAAACATAAGATAAAAACCATCAATAAACTCCACTCTGTTCTGCTACCATCCCTTGATTCAGCTTCGAATATCCTTGATAAGGGTTTCAAAGAAAATAAATATTCAGGTGCACTATAGAAAACCTTTTGTCTTAAAAGGATGCGAGTCATATTAAATACATTTGGTATTTTCATGATGCATTTTTGTCCAATTGGAGCTTGACAGCAGAAATCTATTTTTAGGGTATGGAAAATAACAGTTTTATTCTTCTGTAAAATATGGTCAAATGTGTTTCTGGAAATAAAAACTAGAAAATAAAAACTATGAATTATCATCATATTTATAATGATACCACATGCAATTATGTTTGTTTTATTATGTTTATAATTCTCTTTTGAAATCAATTAATGTACATTAGACTGTCCTGTGCTACATTTGTGTTATTTCAGTGAACCACCTGTATTATTATTTTCATGTGTTAAGGTTATTTTTAGGTCATTTTAGGGTATACATTTTATATACCCATACCCTTTTTTTTTAGAATATACACAAACTCTGCTGTTTACTTTTAAAGTAAACAGCAGAGTTTGGTCGTTCAAGTAGATTGGTATATTAACATTATACAGTGAAGTCATCAAATATACAGGCACCAAAATGCAATCTCATAATTCCAGGAATGCAAATCATTTTATTTACTGTGAACTTTAAAAAAACAAAAACAAAAAAAAAACAGTAAGCTAATATTTTTCTATAATAAACATCCGCCATTCAGGTTTTTGCTTCTAACAAAGTATCCATATGACATGCTATTTCACCCCAAAACTAAATCATTTGCTCAACCTATTGTCTTTCATCAGTGACACTTTAAATATGAACTAGTGCATTTAGTGTTACTCTTGAGAAAGTAAGCCAAATGGGTGTTGAACGACACAAGTGTGAGTAAATGACAAAAGTTTCACTTTTGGCTTAATACTTTAAACATAGCAACAAAACATTTAATGTGCAGAAAGAGCTAAGATGGAAATGACTATGGTCAGGTTTGTGGTCAAACTGGTTTCTCATATAGCCAGGCTGCAAAGAAACAGGATCAATGATCTTTACGCATAAAATAAGACACAGATAGAGAGAGGGAGAAATACTCAAGAAGACTGGATCATTACTCAGCTCTTGTGATCGCTGAACAACAGAAACAACTGCAGCTCTTCACTATTACTAATACACATGATACTGTGATATCAGATCAGTGAGTTCAGAGACCTTTTAATATTTGCTTTCAGATTCAATTTCTACCTCATTTAAAATCCGGCTCAACCCTAAAATCTTGCACAGGGCTGAAATCACTTTCAAAAGCCACATTTATTAATCTAAAAATAATGTGCCTTTACAAAAGACTTGTCTTTGTCAAACCTTGGCTGGAAAAGCAGCTGGAGAAGAGATGAGAATCATACAGTGGAACCCAATTGATAAGTACAGAGACAAATCTCATTCTTATGAACTCAGTTCCAGCACATTAATACTTCAAAAATCACGACAGCAGCAAAAATCTGAAAATCCCATGACTGCCGTACTTCAAATATGTATGAACGGCCACATTCGGTTGAAACAAGAGGCCACTGGCAGAGTTTATGACATGTGCTTCAGTTTGAGCATGTGTGTGGTGAGCAGAAATCTCTAATGTGACTCTACCACAGCAGCTCTCCCAGAGGAGCTCAGCTGCCCAGAGTGTGTCCTGCCTGTCAAACACACCATTAATTATTCAGCGAGAGAGAGGGAGAGATTGTGGGCTACACTGATCAGCAACACAGAACAAATGAGAGAGAGCGAGAGAGATGTAGAAATGGAAATCGAGATAATCTTAAGTAATGATGTTGGGAAGTGCGGCTTATGTAATGGCAGAACTCCATGGTGCTACTCGCCCGTGCAAAACTCGCCAACACCATGTGGGTTGTATGGGTGGTTGCCAGAGTGTTGCTATGCGGTTGCTTACAGGCATAAGTCAAAAGGGTCCACATCAAAGCCTCTAAAGAGTTGCACCAGCTGTTTGCTAACCTTAATTAAATTAAAATGTAAAGTTTACACTAAGGGCCAAGTTTTATTTCCCACATTCTGAACAAATGGTGCAAAGCAAGACTTGGCTAGAAAGTTGTAAGCTCTCTGTAATGTGTAGTTATTAGGGTTGTAATGGTACACGTATTCGTACCGAAAATGTTTGCATGTGTACCGAACAAATAATAAAATTTTCAGACCACAATGCCGTTTTGGTGCTCTTTGATGTGGCGTGACAGATCGCTAAACGCATCAGTTAAAACGGCAGCACAGAGCGCAAGTTAGCGTGATCGTCCCTTCATCTTTATTACTAGTTATAACATGAAATAAACACGAATTAACATCTCATGTAATCACTCAATCAGTGTTTCAAATCGCGGAAAGACGTAATTAAAACAGGTCGTAAACAAAATGTCACAGCATTTCATTTACCTCAGGTAAGTCATCAGAGTCACAGCTCGTTACTTCATGAGAGAAATTAAGTCTAGAGAAGAGCATTTCGCGAAATATTAGACTATACTTATTATATTTGACTACCTGTTAGTGATGTCTTAATTATTTAATGTACGTTTAAATACATATTTTATGTAACAAGTTATAACAGCCACTGTTCAAATGATTATATTTTAACAAGTAGAAATTGTATAATTTAGAAGTTAATTTAAAAACAGCATTGTGTACAATTTACATGCTTACATACACTTTTTTTAACTTGAGTGTTGATTATTATAGTTAAAAATAAATAGTAATTGAATTTAAGTTTGGGCTCTGTTGTTAATTGTAACCTTATGGTAATGTAAAAGGGCTCCCTACAGTTTAGAGCAGAAGCTGAGGTAGATTTTTATCCTTAAGAAAATATTAATTATAATTGAACGTATTAAAACAAAGAGGCATTTAATCACTAAGCCATTGTTTAATTTAAAAAAAAACAAAAAAAAACCCAAGCTGCTACGCTTGAGTTTCTGCATGTGCTGCCATCAACAGTCCTCTTTCTCATCACTTTACTGCATGAATGCACACACACAAACCGCCTCTGCCCTACTCCACTAAAGCAAGAGATGGACAGGAAGAGAAAGAAATAAACAAAATCTATTATCTCTCATCAAGTTCAACAAAAAAGAAAGTGTATCTATACACATATACAGTATATGAGTGTGTGTTCTGCAGTACACTCTCACACACACTGCATATGCGGCACTGTCCTAAGCCTCTGATTGGCCAAGAAGTTTTCACATCACCCAATCTTCCCATTTGTGGTAAAAACAGTTACTATTACAATAGAAATGCATTCAATTCTGTAGAGGACACTTAGACTAACAGACTATAGGCCTGGAGGGCATAAAAATTGTCTGAACCTGGCATCCAAATGAGACTGCGTGACCCAACCTGACCAGCACTGTAAACATTTAAGACCCAAACCTGAAATAGTCTTCACAAATCACATGGGCGGTATGACCATTCTTATGCCACAATACGAATAGTTTTATATTAGGGTAAGAGTATAAATGCAAATACAGTTAAATACAATTAAATATAATTTCATTCCTCTTTTTATAGAGGAACTGGACGGATGCAAAGCAAAGGGTAAGATTATTCATTACAATTCAATAAGTCAGACATTCGTTTTATAACAGCTTCACATTACATACCAAACAAAATTAAAACACTACAATTAATATGATATAATATCCACATATATATTCTGAGGCATGAACAGTACAGCAATGCTGAAACTGCTGGATGATATACATACTGTCACAACATTATCAGCCTTAAAAACTCGTGTTGTCATGTTGGGATCTTAGGTCAGGTAGCAGGATACTCCTCTTGTCTTCATTTTCCAACTTTAAGAGATTGAAACTGACAAATTTGATTCATTTCTATATTAATTCAACTATATCAAAGCACAAACACTCGCAGATGCTTTCGCTCTTTCTGTAGCAGCTTGCTATGTGTGCTTTAGGAAATCCAAAGCCTACAGTCTTAATTCCACTTGGTGAAAACCTCAAAAGCAGGAAGTGTGTGTGGAAGAAACATGCAGCCTCTCATGCCAGTTTAATTATGTGCTTCAGATCATGAGAGATTAGAGCCAGATTGAGAGAGGAACAACTTTTAGGATGCAGCTTAAAGTGGGCAATACAAACACAATGGCCTTCCACTGCACACACAGATGCATGTATGGAGAGCGGGACAAAATACAAAAATAAATAAATAAAAAAAATTGAAGAAAAAACAAAAGTGCTGATGGTTCTACGCACTCCTTCACACAAAGCCTGAAATATTGCGCAGACTAATCTGTTTTGTTATTTGGATACAAGGTTGATTTTTAATCACTTGGCATCCAAATATTTCATTGCAGTGTCCAATTTATTTTTTTTTATTTTAAGAATGATGAAATTTGGCACTCACATTTTGATGAGAACATCTGTTTTTATCATGTTGTTGAATGCATCACACTTGATGTTTCCTGCACCATTTGGCCAATGAATTTCAAAGACTTTACTTTAGCAGATAATACTTCATATTTTTGTACATCTTTCTCTTTTTTAACATTATATATTTTTAATCAATATTACATATATTATTTAAAACTAAAAATATTTTTGAAAAAACGAAAACATGTATTCACCACATAAATTAGAATCGACAAACATTTATATTCACTGTAGAAAATGTTTATGAAATTAAAAAACCTATAATCAAAAAAATGGAAAGATCATGGAAAGTAAATTTTTCTATACATATTATATTTTAAATATATTATCACATTCTAAACTATTAGGATTCACTGTAGAATGTTCTTTGTGATGATGAAAAAAATACTTTGTTAAAAATACTTTATAACTTTGAATATAAATGTTTGTCTTACAAAAATCAGAAAAATGTATAGTAGCCATATAACCTAAGAACTACTAGAAACGCTAACATTTAATGAAAAATGAACACACAAAAAAAAAACGTTTCTTGCTTATAAAATGTTTATGAGCCGAGCATTAAATTAAATTCACTGTAGAAAACAAAGCTTAAATTTCTTTTTTCATGAGCATCTTAAAAGCACACAAATGTTTGCAGGTCCAACATCTACTGTCCATGAAGATGGACTGGCACTCTGACAAACAAATGAGACTTCACACTTTTTGAGTGGATCACAGCCTACACTTTTCCTCAAGAATATTAATTTCCCATAACAGGCGAGACTTTGTTTCACTGTGGGTGATGGAGGTCATTAGGACTCTATCTTTTTTATTTTCCCTGCTTCATGTCGCTTTTGTAATTCTCAGCAGTAGGTCCCTGTGTCCAGTCTTTCTGTTAGAGGTCGACCGATATGGGTTTTTCACTGGCCGATGCCGATATTTAGAAATCAGGGCAGCCGATGGCCGATATATGATGCCGATTTTTTGGGCCGATATGTCTGGCCAATTTTCTTTCCCCCCCCTTCATCTCATAAAAGTGAGTTTGAGTAAATGATTATTGCAGGGTAAAAGATAGCAATAGTAGTAGTAGCCTAATTCAGAGTAATAATACATGGCTCAAAACTTAAGCCCCTTCTCCAAACAGTTCTGAAGCATGCTTTTTGTTTATGTTTGCTGACAGACACCAGTGTTTCCCACAGACTTGCAAATGTAAATTCATTCTCTGCCAGCAGGAGGCGCTGTTGGAGCGGGAGATATAGCGGTTTCCCCAGTAACGGCTGTAATCAAATAAGCACTGGGCTAACAAACACTACTTTATCAGGCATTACAGGAAAGACGAAATGAAAATGACATAGAAGCTTTTCTGAAGACGGTCGGTTCTTTTCAAAGATACATTCATATAAAAACACCCGCGCTGCATTTTAATTTTGAAAAGCGCAGTGCTCAGTTAATTCAACAAAGTATAAGCCTTTTGGAAAAATTATTTACTATGTATGGGAAACACTGGACACTGCTATAAGTCAAATGGCCAAGTGATAACAAAAATAAAAGAGTTCACACATATTACACAGCCTGCTGCTCACAACTGCTTAAGAGTGCACTGGCCACGAGCGATGACATCGTGGATGCTATTGTCGGACCTACACACACATTTCA
>NW_015629109.1:285859-293100 GCF_001515625.1 Sinocyclocheilus rhinocerous
TTTTCATCTCATAAAAGTGAGTTTGAGTAAATGATTATTGCAGGGTAAAAGATAGCAATAGTAGTAGTAGCCTAATTCAGAGTAATAATTCATGGCTCAAAACTTAAGCCCCTTCTCAAAACAGTTCTGAAGCATGCTTTTTGTTTATGTTTGCTGACAGACACCAGTGTTTCCCACAGACTTGCAAATGTAAATTCATTCTCTGCCAGCAGGAGGTATAGCGGTTTCCCCGGTAACGGCTGTAATAAGCACTGCGCTCACAAACGCTACTTTATCGGGCATTACAGGAAAGACGAAATGGAAATGACATTGAAGCTTTTCTGAAGACGGTCGGTTCTTTTCAAAGATACATTCATATAAAAACACCCGCGCTGCATTTTAATTTTGAAAAGCGCAGTGCTCAGTTAATTCAACAAAGTATAAGCCTTTTGGAAAAATTATTTACTATGTATGGGAAACACTGGACACTGCTATAAGTCAAATGGCCAAGTGATAACAAAAATAAAAGAGTTCACAAATATTACACAGCTCGCTGCTCATAACTGCTTAGAGTGCACTGGCCAGAAGCGATGACATCGTGGATGCTATTGTTGGACCTACACACACATTTCATGAGGAAAGTTAAGGTGCACATTATAATCAGCCCCGAAGTTTCGTCTGAATTTCATGTGTTTCTACTTTCACATGCAAATGACTTGTTGCACTTATGAATATGATAACTTTCCGGCATCAATTCTAGTAGGGTAAAACGTAATTACGCTTTCGAAACGGTCTGTTTTGCCCTGCCATCATTAGCTGAAGCTGTGTGTGAACAAGCAGCGGCTGCAGAGTGAGAGTTGCTTTGTCTCTTGCGCAGACAGAGAAAGATTCTCCGGTATTCGGCAACAACGCTTAGCTGCCCGCAGATGCGCCTGCCTATAAATCGGCCTAATTTGCAGCACAATCGGCCGATGCTGATTAATTAAAAAATGCCAAAAATCGGCCAATTAATCGGCCGGCTGATCAATCGGTCGACCTCTACTTTCTGCAAAGTACAGGTTAAAATTAGGCTCTTAAAAAAGCTCCTCTCATTAAGCCCGACTGCACCTCCAACCTCTTTCACACAACATTAATAGAAACGGCATCCGTACAGCATCAAGCACCCCGAGGAAAAGGTAAGAATAGTGTGCAATCATGTGATTTCCTCATAAAATGTCTGATCCATCACATCTGCGGTTCCTCAATTTGGACGTGTAATTTCTGTGACCATTATTCATAGAGTAACTGAAACATTCAGACAGCCATTCTCTGAATATAAGACAGAAAAAGGCAAGTGTGCTTGAGTATCTCAAGTGAAGACAGCAGTAAAGACACGGGCAGATAGTTGTCACAAAATGACCAGCGAGACCAAACATCACAGGCACTGTCATGTCAACTACAGAAATGGAAAGTCTAGAAACAGCTTGTGAAGACTAAGGCGACAGAAACAGGCTCTAAATGACAGGAACAGATATGAAGGGGCCTTACCTCTCTCTGAAGAACCAGCTCTTTGGTGAAGATTGCGGCTTCCTCACTGTACGGCTCTGCCACCTGCATCCCACCTGGCATGTTTCGAGACCCTCGGGGACACTCGATACCTGCATACAGAAACATAGTGCACATCTGTCACATCTATTTTGGTGAGCTCTTTAATCCCTCACGTTTTTGTTTGGTTTGATTATTCAACAACTTATTTGTGCAACATTCAAAAACGCCTACATAATGCATTACATTGTTCCAATTATATACATTATACCATATACTAATAGTAAATGTAAAAAAAGTATGCTTCTGTTTATGACAGACTACTGTTATAATCAATCATGAATAAAAAGTGTATAAATATTACACATTTTTAATTTCAGAAAATTACATTTATGGCTCCATTGACTGGAGAGTGAATAAATGTTGTTAAACACATTGTGATGCTAAATCTGTAAAATGGCTTCTGCAGACCTTTGTCTCACAATGCTCTTTTCAAAATGATTGACACAATGTTCTATTATTAACACACAAACAAAACTGAACCCCAAGCACAGAAGAACAGACCTGGGCTTTTTCTTATTAGCCTTACACATCAATATAATTGATAATGTAATGAACTACAGCAAAAAATGCACTCACAAATGTGCATATTAAGATTTGGCACAATAGGTCACCGCTTGTTATCATAATAGAATTTCCCCTTCATACCCACCAAAAAAAAAAAATTAGTAGCCAATCGGCATTATCCAGCTCTGAGAAAGGAAAGAAAGAAAAAAAAAAGAGACTGAAACAACTCAATTATCTGGTAATTGTCAGGAAATAGTTCCAAAATTAGCATTTATATTGCTCCGGGCATCCGATCTGCTCAAAGGCAGAACACGATTTCTGACAATAACAGGAGTGTTTTCGGGAGACGGACGTTTGTAAACTGGTTGAAGAACACATAAGATTGAAGAGCACTGCATGAGAAACAAGACTGAAACTATTAGGAATGAATCTGTCTCTCGGTCTCAAGTGATCAGATCAGAATGCTGGTCTTAAAAGCACAGACCGGTCTTAAAAATTGCACCTTGACAGGCTCTTAGTCAAATAACATCTTTATCTGCTTTCAATAATACCGGCCTATCAAGCCTTGACCTCTTTGTTAAAGAAATCAGTTAATAACAGTAAAGAGAAAAGAACGATCCAACCGCATGTCGGCGCACGTGATTAACCGCTCACGTGTGACGCGCTCTGTGAAGGACCATAAATATACAGAGTTTATACAGAGATCTGCGCATAAACATTATCTACAGAGTGGCTGCTATAGCCACTCATCAAAACAGCATTCAGAAAATGAGAGCAGCCGATGAAATTGCAGCCTTAGGAGAAATATTTGAAACCCTATTTGTAAGAAGATCCAAGGTTATGATAAAAATGTCTCAAACAGTTTTTTCTTCTGTTTCCGTGAAGCTTTCAATGAAAGGAGCTGCGCGTGTAAGTGATTTTCTCTTGAACAGACGTAATGACTTCTAACAGTCAGAACCTCCTTCCGTGCCCCTGAAAAATGGCGTTTCCCCGCAGGGCACAGGGCTTCAATACGCATACTGAACAAAACACAGCAGTTCAACCTGTTCAACCCTGACTTCCTCAATTAGAACGGAACTATCAAACAATTGTTAGCCTTGCTGATTCAGAGATGTCACAGGGCGAGCACAGACGTCCATTTCAAGAAATTTTTGGACGGATTTTTGTTTGGCATGTGTTACGCAATGAAAATATTTACTCCGACTAGGGCTGGGCAATTTTCCAGATTTTATCGATTAATTCGAATTTATTGCTTTGCCACGATTTTATTATTTAGAAATCGAGGAATCGTGATTTTGAATAGAAATATTACCAAATGTTAGAATTAGACACTTTGACAATATGCCGGTGATAACAGTAAAGAGAAAAGAACGATCCAACCGCATGTCGGCGCACGTGATTAACCGCTCACGTGTGACACGCTCTGTGAAGGACCATAAACTTAGCACTAGGCATCATTAGCTATGTTTCCATCACCTTATTTTAATGCGCACTTTGAAGTATCGCATGAGAAACGAGTGATGGAAACGCCAAATTTCGAATAAAAATACCTTAATTTGCAAAAAAGTTTTTACGTTTGCTTGAGGTGGTTTTTGACTTGTGCGAAAAAGGGTTGATGCGAATAATGGGAGATGGAAATGCATTTTGTGAATAAATTCCTCCAAGCTCATCAAAAAAGTCATGTGACTTTGCGCTATGGGACGGCAAAACCTGACTAACCAGTGGACCGATCTCATTCCACAGCATCTGAAATGTTATGGTCATTCAGAAATGCACGAGCAAAGTCTGTCAAAGTATTTCTGTATAATTGCCTCCCAGAAATGTCTTACACAACTGCGTTCCCAAACAGCAGCATCCACCTCCGAAAGCAATGACCGCATTCATTGTGTTTTGTCTGCTCGCTCTGAGGCGCGATTATATATGAAAATTATTATATTCTCCTACTTTTCTTAGTGATTTATAGTGCCAGTTTATCAGGTAGTGACGATTTTGTTCTCTTTGACTTGTTGGATGGAAACGATGCTTGTTCGCAAATGTTTTGCGCGATATTCCAGTTTTGCGCACAAGTTAAATTCGCAACTTTGGATGGAAACCCAGCTATTCACACAGCGCTTTTGTTTTGACAAAGATACGACGCAGGCAGTGGAATAGGTTAAACATGCAAGAAGATGGGAGTGAACTTCTTTTAACTTCAGCGCAGTGTTTTTAGAATGGCGTTTCATGCATGAGACACTGTAAGAGACGCAAGCGCAACAGTCAAACACATCCATGTTTACATAGAAAAAACAATGGAAAAGCAGCGCAATAATCGAGAATCGGCCAAACATTCTGGAAAAACCGAGATTAAAATTTTTTGCAAAATCGCCCAGCCCTAACTCAGACCAAAGAACTAGAAAAAAGATATAATGTAATTTGTGGCTGTGTGTGAACCTGTTTCAGGATCAGTCTGTGCCAATTAGGCTGACTGTGATCATTTCCGACAGTAGGAATGTTTTTCCTACTGGAAAAACAGGAAAGCAAAAACATTTTTAACATAAAACAGAAAAGTAAATATAGAACATGTTCACCAGGCTTCCCTTGTATCTAATACAATACAGTAATATATAGGGAAAACAAAAACAAACAAAAAAAAAACTATTAAAATTACAAAGAAAAAAAGACAAAGAAAAAAGTAATTAAAAAAATATAAAATTTAGAGATGCACCGATTGCAATTTTCTTGGCCGGTTCCGATTTCCGATTTTTCGTTAGTGTGATCTGCCAATACCGATTTTTGCCGATTCCGATTTTCTTTCTAAGAACTATAATTGACAGCATATACAAACAAAAATCTACTTTTCTTCAACGCAAAGTTTTATTTTCATAAAAAAACACAAGTAAAAAGTCAGTAATAAAATGAGAACAAATTTCGGTGCATCTCAAAATTACAAATAAAAAGTCAGAATATATATGTACCAAATAAGGAATGTTTAAATTGGCATTAGAGTGTAATTTAGATGCTCAACCCATAGAAATGGTGCATTTATACTCCTATAGCACCTTGTATAGGACACTCTTATATCTCCAGTGCAGTTCAGAGTGTTAGCAGGAGATAGTGTGTGTGTTTCTGCCGAGATATTTAGACAAGCAGAAGATCAGAAAGCACCTCAGTATTCCTCAGCCACAATTACAGCTGCCGAAATATTCAGTGACTTCTGTGAGGACACTTGCTTGCTCACTCGCTTACTCTCTGTGCCCAATATCACAGCTCTTCACAGGAGACGTAGAATACGACGGGAAAGGAACCGAGAGGTTTTGCAATCCAAGCTGCTAGGGGTTGTAACGCTACTCTGGTACCAGGCTGATACTTACCAGTTTTTCTACAGCACTGGAAGTACAGAACATATAGATGTAGAATGTCATGTCTTAAGTGTGTACACTAGCATTGAAATGTTTGGGGACGGTAATTGGGGACAGTCTCTTAAGCTCACAAAGTCTGCATTTATTTGATCAAAATACAGTAAAACAGTAACAGTAAAATATTACTACAATTTAAAGTTACTTTTCAATTGTAATATTTTAAAATGTAATTCATTCCTGTTACGGCAAAGCTAAATTTTCAGCAGCCATTACTTCAGTCTTCAGTGTCACATGATCCTTCAGAAATCATTCTAATATTCTGATTTGCTGCTCAAGAAACATTTCTTTTTATTATCAATGTTGAAGAGTTCTGCTGCTTAATATTTTTGTAGAAACGGATACATTTTTTCAGGATTCTTTGATGACTTGAACATTTTAAAGAACAGTATTTATTTGAAATTGAAGTGGTTTGTAACTTTATAGTTTTGTAACTATAACTTTGAATCATTTTAGTGCATCATAAATAAATAAATAAATGTATTGAATCTTACTTACCCCAAGTTTTTGGAAAGTAATTTTAAAAATACAAATACAGAAACATGGACAAGTAAAAAAAAATCATTTTGAATCAATATTGTTTAATAGTTCTTTTTAACTGACTTGTTTAATTAGGCCTACTTCTATAATAGAATGAATGCTATTTTTACTTTTATTGAAAAATACCTAAATGCCATTGGTTCCCATTTCCTTTGTTCATATTTAACTTAAATGAGTGGGTATCCAAAATCATCCTGGTTTTTGCTGTGGTGCCAAGAATTATGAAGTTTCACTGGTATTGGTATCAGCTACCGAAAACTACCCATTATCATTGCTAGCATGTATTTGTCCACTCAAAACATCAGGCTATTTCTTTGAAAGTGAGAAGTGAATGGTAATTATATTCTACATTGTACCCACATTCGGTGACAGACAGGCTAGTAAGTCAACTATCTGGTGGTAACTTTTATATTGAATGCATTCAGAAACAGCATGTCTTGAGAAAACCATGCTTTTCCCAGGATACGCATGCACCCACATCCTAACCATCCATTTTAGAGCACAAATCGTGTCACTCTCCTGCCCGTGCCAAAAGATGGAGAGGTTTAATAAGAATGTCTGAAAGACACATGGTTAAAACCAGCCTATCACCAATATCACATATACAGAATCTCACCGGTATATCCCTAAAATAACTGCTGTAAATGACACATGGCTGCAGCGTTTCTGCATCCAAGACCCGATTCTGACAGGTCCATCTTTTATGCAGGAAGAGACAAGAATTTTTTTAGATGAAACCTTTTCTTTTCAGACTACCTTTCAAATATACACACCTAGGTTATGAGTGTTTTGTCAGCGTGATATTTTCTGACAATCTCTCCTGATCTAATATACAGTAAAACATCGAATTACATCATAACTTGTTCCCTGTATCCATTAGGGCTGTGTATCAGCAGCAAAGTCACGATACGATACGTATCACGATACAGAGGCCACGATACGATACATATCACGATACATGACTGCACTGAATTTCACCTCAGCAGAATTTAGAAAAACAGCTGTTTATTAAACACTGCATACTATAGAGCCATTTCTAACTATTGGCAGAGCAGGCAGTTGACCTCTGCATTATGAAGGGCCTCCAGAACTGTACCACAGTACAATATAGGTAACTGCATATGTTTCATGTTTACATTGTGCACTCCCAACCAGGTACAATGTAAACATGAAACATATGCAATTACCTATATTGTACTGTGGTACAGTTATGGAGGCCCTTCATAATGCAGAGGT
>NW_015629109.1:293871-294917 GCF_001515625.1 Sinocyclocheilus rhinocerous
ATTTTAAAAATCATTTACATTGCTGGTAGGTTATAATTGCACAAATTAACACACTCTCTACAATAAAAAAAATAGAAAATTAGAAGAGTTCTAAACTAACGCGCTGTCTTCACTGTATCTAACGCACACACTCTCAAGGCTGATTTAAGGCTGATTTATACTCGGCGCGTCCGCAAGTTCGCTTTGAGTGCGCGCGACGTTGTTTCGCGTGGCGGTGCGCACAACATTTTTTGAAACTTTCCGCGCAGCTCCGCTTCCGAAGATGCACGAGTTCAAAGCGACTCTAGCTTCATTCTTTTTTAGAAACCTCGCACTTTTCTACTCAATTTTAAACGTTGTAAAATTTTAAACAAATTAAGCGTGGTCCACTGCTGCACACGTGCCACAATATCGATACAGGGCCAGCTGTATCGATACTCGTATCGTCAAATCTCTGTGACGATACATCGTCGTATCGATATTTTGAACACAGCACTAGTATCCATCACACTCGCACAGCGAGTGGAACATCTGGAACATTCTGTTACAGAAGACGCTGCTGGCTGCTCCCGTGGAGGGAGAGAAGGAAAATGAAGAGAAGACAAGAAGAGATTTAAAAGAGGACGGCTGAAGACAGGAATACTGTCTAATAACTTCAAGTGAAGTCGTAATAAAGGCCTGACAGTAGTAGGCAGCTGTCTGTGCGTGTCTGCAGAGGGGCTTTTGACTGCAGGGATTTTTTGCACCGAAAGAATTCACACTGAGAATGGCTCAAATTTTCATTCACTGCTGCTATGGCTTATGTAGCTTTTGTATATTTGAAATGCACAATTTTGAAGCCATGACCATAAATATTGTGCTATTGGTTGATGGGTTTTGAATATACTTGAGGAGGGAGGGCTTTCTTTGGGGACTGACCTTTGGCCAGTAATTAACCAATACCCTAGTTAATGTATTTTATCTAATTTAATTTAATTTAATTTTAGAATTTAATTTAATTTTAGATTTTTTATTTTACTTTCCATTTTATTTTACTTTATTACTTTATATATATATATATATATATA
>NW_015629109.1:294949-305379 GCF_001515625.1 Sinocyclocheilus rhinocerous
AAATTGAAATTGAGAGAGAGAGAGAGAGAGAGAGAGAGAGAGAGAGAGAGAGACTGTCTCTTCAAATGGAAATTTCTCTGGACTTACATAACCAAGCACAGTTTAGAGTTCGGAAACCAATTTATCACTATGCTCACCCACATGAGAGGGAGAGAGGGGAAGCATTGTGCAGTCTCCCATTTGATCATGAAATACTTAAAGCAACTTTGAGTTGTGGTGGTACACACACACATCATTAAAAAAAAAGTAACACTGTAGTATAGGGACTATTTCTCACTATTAACTAGTTGCTTATTAGCATGCCTACACTGTAAAAAAAATCCGTAAAATTTACGGTAAAAAAAAACGGCAGCTGTGGTTGCCGTGGGGTGAAAAATGTCTCAAAATAAGCTGAACCAAAGGTTACTGGTCATTTAAAAAAGGAAAAAGCCCTTCGATACTTCCCGCCCCAACTGCCTAAACAGGAAACGTGTCAATACATGGAGAAAAAAAGAAAAAGAAAAAACCTGAATTCATCAAACCACTTAAAGGGGTATCCTCTCTCTTCTCTAAAAGCTCCTTGACAAAAAGCACCTTTCTTCTCCATACATGTTCCACTTCTGCTTGAGGAATTAGCAGAGCACTGAACTCTCTCCATCTATGAAAAGATGCAGGACTGAGGCCATCCATGGCCAGACCTTAAAAGTAGGAGCTTGGGCACCGAAGACAGAGGACACCCACAATGCAGTGCTGATGCATTTGATGACAATAAGAAGAGAGAAATGGAACTGAAAAGAGTTGTGTGCTGAACTAGAACTTGAATACCCTGACAGAGCACCATAGCTCGGTGTGTCTGAGCACATACAGGGTTTGACATGAGACCAATTTCTCAAAATCATCAAAGCACAAAACTCCACCATGTATCCAACTTGCAAGTACACACACGACCGCGAGCTGGCCTGCTCCGGAGCACCTGAGCTTTGAGCAGCTCATCAAAGTTACATCAGGACCAGAGACACCCTGAAGAGGGAAGATCCTCCCTGCCGATGCCCATCTCACATACACCTCAGTTGAAACACAACACTTTGATGTCTGCTTCAAACCACTCCTCCCTCTTTTTTCCAAGTGAAGATGACCGTCTTCCCTCTTTCACGCTTACTTTTGCTCTTTATAGTGAGGCAGGAAGGAAGGACACTGTTGGGGGGGGAACTCTGTTCTAAAAATCAAACAAGTGAACTTTCCTTCTGATCGGTGCTCAGGAGGGCAAGGAGAGGAGGAAAGCATACCTCAGGACACAGAGATGAGCAGCTGGCAGCGCACGCGCACACACACACACACTGAAAACAGCAGAGTCACATTGCACAGTAGTCCCAAAAAGTATCTGGACACTAAAGTCACATTTATGAATTTCTCTGCCACTTATATTAAAATGCAAAATAAAAATATCACACTACCTTTCAAAAGTTTGGGGTTTGGTAAGAGTTTTTCCCCCCATGTTTTTAATTCTCTTATGCTCAGCTAGGCTGCATTTATTCAATAAAAAATACAGTGCAAATTGTATATATTTTACAGTTTAGCTAATAGCAAAACTGAATTTTAAGCATCATTACTCCAGTCTTTAGTGTCTCATGAGGTTACACTTTATTTTGATAGTCCACTTTAGACATTTTACTAACTATAAGTAACTTTGCAACTACATGCCAACTAATTCTCATTAATTTGCAACTACATGTCTACTAACTGTCAGAGTAGACTGTAAGGTTAGGTATAGGGTTAGTAGAATAAGTTGACATATACTTGCAAAGTTTCTTATAGTCAGTATGTTGTATGTTGTGGACCTATCAAAATAAAGTGTTAGAAGATATTAAGCAGACAGTCTACTACTATTCTAATGACTGCTAGTAGACATGTAGTTGCAAAGTTACTTATTGTTAGTAAAATGTCTAAAGTGGACTATCAAAATAAAGTGTTACCTCACATGAACCTTCAGAAATTATTCTAATATGCTGATTTGCTGGTCAAAATCTTATTAAAAACAGCTGCGTTTTTAACATCTTGGGGTAAACAGTAATGCATTTTATAATTTCAGGACTCTTTGACAAAGTTCAAAATGAACACGAAACAACATTTCTTCTAAACCGAAATCTTTCATAACATTAGAAATGTTTTTACTGTCACTTTATCAATTTAATGCATCCTTGCTGATTAAAAATATTAATTTCAAATACAAATCTTACTGAGTGCAGACTTTCTAATAGTAGTGTAACAACACAATGCGTGAACTTGACAGTTACTGACTTCCGTCTTCCATCCACCAGTTTTATTATTGTTAGTACAAATTCAATTTATTGTTGTCAAGCATTTTAAACATTTAAGTTTTAACCATTAAATTAAAATAAAAATTTAATAGAAACTAGAAACATACAAGAGTAAAACAAACAAACTAAAATGAAGGGAAAATATATAAATGTCAATTAATGTCAACAATATCCAATTGAGTTTTTAAAAATCCAAACAAAACTCTTCAGTCAATAAGAACACAAGCTGCAGCCCAGTAAGAGTTTTAAAATGTAAAGTGTTTTAAAATGCCTTCCTTTAGAGAAGGATAATGACCCTGAAGAGGAGGGCCTCTTTATTCTAGCCAGAGATGGATTTGACTCCATTCAATTTCAAGAGATAATAAAACTAAACATTTTTCTTTTTAAGAGGAGACATTAGAAAACTAATTCTAATTATTTACACTGGTTAATGGGGGCATATTACACTATCATAGATTTTTCTCCCCAGAAGTCTACTTATAAAGTTAAAGGTTTATTGGACCAAACCGGTCATAATTTACTTTTACATCTCCAAAAAATGTTATTAACCACTCAATGCGTTTACTTTTATAATAATTATTGTAGGTCATTTTCAATTAATCTTTCAAGAAAAGAGAAGAGAGTTGCAGTATGTTCGCAATGAGTACAATAACTCTTACTGCATAACATTTTTGTCAGAAAAATTAGGTTGTCTTTTTATTCAATGAATGGTTAAATATATAAGAAAAGTTTAATATTAATACATTTTAAAATTCTCTCACTGCTTATGTTTTGCACATGAAACTGTAGCAACATGTCAGGCCTACTTCGACATATGTTGAAGTGCCTCGACACCGCGAGCTGCAATGATATCGCTCGTCCTGTAGGAAAAGATGCATTTAAACAGGAAAGAGAGCGGAAGAAAATAAGAACGCGAGCAATGAAGCATTTCTGCCCTTTTAATGCGGTAACCTTTGCTGGCGCGCCTGTGGGTGGAGAGGCTTTCACCATAGCAACCCTAATAGGGAACTGTGTGCTGTAATGGAGGGTTGAGTGACAGGAAGCACGCCTGTCTCTCTCTCCTTCTATTTCATCGGGGCTTTGGCATTGTCTGACCTTTCAACCACTGAAGGCAGAGGGTCCTGTTGATTGGACGACTGCATTCTGTGGTCTAATTTAGTACCGAGCTCATTCATGCAACAATCATGTGGAGAAACTTCTGTCTGTATCGACACACACCCACATCCTATCTAATGAAAAGATGTTGAGATGGGAAAGGTATTTCTTTGTGCACGCTTATAATTACATGTCTGATATAATTACATGTATAATTACACATCTAAATGAGGATATTTTATTGTCTTCCACTGTTTTTAAACAAAGGTAATTATGAATTACTATAAACTAAAAATAAAATTCATCCATCTTTGCTTAGTCGCTTTGCTCCTCAAAGTTGGGAAATTTCACATCCCGGGGATCATTTTTAAACTAAAATATTTAAACTTGATTTTTATTAAATGAGATATAGTTTATTTTTCCTTAATTCATGTTTTAGGTCAGGGTCAGGGATAATTATTTTTATAACTATGATAATCTAATCTAGACAAATTGTGAGAAAAACATAACCCAATATCAATTTTTACTGTGTAAAAATGTATGTGTGTATTATAAGTATATATGTGTGTGCGTGATATATATATCTCATGACTCGATACGATACGCATCTCGATGCATAGCCAACGATACAATAAATTAAAGATACATACGAAGCAGCTATCGGTGCGATACGATACGATTCACCCCTGTTACGATGCAGTGCGATACGATTTCGATTCAAAACAAAGCGATTCGATGCAATACGATGCAATGGAGAAAATATTATCACTTTTAATGCCTCGAGGCCTGTTTCATAAGGCTTATTTCAGTTAGTCTGACTCATTGTCAAATGATTTGGTTCCATAAAGCAAATTTAACATGGGCCTAGATCAAGCTAAGTCACTGTGGCAACTTATACTGGGAAACTGTCAGACTACGCTAAGCTCCTCTACTGACCAATAGGAACATAATGATATCATTGTCTCACATACTATTATTTGACTTTTTTTTTTTTTTTAACAGTTTCTAGCCATGCAGCCTTTCTCTCTGGTTTTATGACAGCTGTACCTTTTATAGTTCAGATAGCAGAACATTACAATCTAAAATTGCTCTTTAAAGCATTAAAATAACTAAATTAAAAGTTAAAAATCACTTAATTAAAAATTAAAATAAATAATAAAGAAAATGACTATTTTAACTGCTATAAGAAACACACATTAACTCATTTGAGCTTAGTAATTAGTACCGAACTAGCTTACATTTGATGTACCTATTACAATAGTCCCTTTACAGTTACTGCTATCAAAAAAAAAAAACTCATATGTAGGTTTAAAATTCTAAAAAAGACACATTTAATGTCCAACAACAAATATTTTAGCAAAATGTATATTTAGTATATGTAATATAGAATTATTATTCGATTGCGCTCTGTCTGTTTAGCGTGCATGCGGGCAGCAGCGCTCGTTCACTCGCGTAAGCCTCGCCCACTCCTGACAGCGAAATGGATATGTTTGCGTGACTTTCTGACATTTACAGATACAAAAAATATACCTGTGACATGTCAGTTATGCACTGAGGAAAACACGACGTCTCAAATGCATTAAACAGCACAGATATATTCGCTGTTTGCGATGGTGGATCGACTTGATCCATGATCGACATTAAGGGCTGCTTAAGAATGAGCGTGCACAAATTAGTGAGATTGTGTAAACTTAATTTGTCATTTATGGAACCGCTTTAGCCCCGATTGATTTGTTAGGTTATTTCAAGTCAGGTTTTGGACTTTAATCCCCGCTTTTCCTCGGGTCTCCCGCAGTGTTGTGGTGATGCGTCACAATCACGCAGCAGCAGTGATGAGAGAACGCGCTTGAGAAACAGTTTAGAGAGGAGAAATCAATCTACATATAAAATATTGGTCTCAGATTATTGGTCACTTTCTAACCATCCACTAGTAATTATATATAAATGAATCGTATACATATATATATATATATATATATATATATATATGTGTGTATGTGTGTGTATGTATGTATAATGTATATGCGCTGTATATGTATATGTATGTATAATTATATATTATATATTAACGCAAAATTACTAAAGCACAATTTCTATTCTAACCCTTTAACCCAATTTTGCTTCTCTGCTTGTGTTTAGATCATTTTAAGCCGCTAAACTCCGGGAAAGTTTTCAGTCCAATGATCCAGTAAGTGAATGCATTCAAACAATCCGTCCAAAACAGCGCTAATATAAAGGAAACCAGGCTGATTACATCAGAGATTGCAGAGACTCGTGTTGCGTTTTAAGTGAATTATTCATTCTAGTGTGTTTCGCTTTAAAACACGGGTTACACTTTATTTCGATAGTCCACTTTAGACATTCTACCACACACACACCAACTTCTGCCCAAAAATGGATTTGTAAATTTGACTAGTAGTAGGATATTCCATATAAAATGCAATTTACGCCAAAGGCATGCCACTGAACACAATGTATTATTTGAGTATTTGAGATGTTGTGGAAATGACACTGTCATTGGAATAGACTTAAAATTACAGGCTTCTATTTTAAATAATTTTAAGCTGAATATAGTAAGCAGACAAAAAAAAAAAAAAGTGAAAAAGCAAAAAGAGCTTAACGAGATTTTAATTTCTAAAGGTCCACAAGGTCAAATGAGCAAAAGGTTAAAGGAATGCTCACTTATGGCATTTACTAGCAGTTGACTAGCCAAACCTTGACCCATTGGATCCACACAGATATGAGACCTCAACATGAAACCATAAAATCATAAAAATAGAGTGCAGAGAAAAGCCTGCAGGTAATCAAACACAATCTGCACTGGTGAGTTTATGGTGCACTGCCCTGTATGTCAAAAGTCAATAACCTCTTGAACTGCTAAAGCTCTTTCATATGTGCTGTAGCACATTTCACAGCCCCTGGTGCTGTCAGTCCTTTCCTTTTTCTGACAGAAAAATGGCTTCTACAAATACTCAAACAAGACTAGAAACATCAGAAAGAGCTGTGCCAGGAGACCAGATCCCAAAGTAACTACGACGGTGAAAAATGGGGCTCATTTTCAACACAAACCAAAAACTATCAGCTGAATCTGACTCATAAACCCTCAAACAAACTGCTTCACGAAACATCCCAGCCTACATGATCAAATCACACATAAACGAGAAAGAGAGATGAGGCAAACAGGAAAAAAGGCATCTGAAAAATTAACCATTTCAGAAAATAAGAAAAAGTAGAGTGATAAGGATAGGCTTTCTGTCAGAAATCTCTCATAGGAAGAAACCGAAGAAAAAAAATAATTACAAAAGGAACAAATGGAGGAAGGAAAACAAGACACACTCAGGAACAAATGACCAAATTAATTGAAATATCTCCAATGACGATATGCAAAATTAAGCACGGTGAGGGTGGAGGGTGTTTGTTCTCCGTTGGGGAAAGGAGAGACAAATAAATGGAAGGATGGAGGGATGCTGAAATAGATGGGCGTCTCTCTTCTCTGTTTTCAGGGTGAATAATTAGACCGGATGGTGAGAGGACAGAAATAAACTCCTCAGAAATAACACAAATCAGTCAATGGCTTGTTCTGAGTGATACGGAGAGAGGCTGAGGTCGGGGTTGGAAGGGCACTGATGTCCGTCAGGAAGAAATTGAGTAACCACAAGAAAGCGACAGTCTCTTTATGTAGCCTAATGAAGCTTGAATGTTTGTGCACGCCATATACAGTTCCCATGTTGTACAAAACAAGAAAATGGGCAAAATGCAAGAAAATGGCAAATGGTAAGAATTGGACCTTAAAATAAAGTGTGTCCACTTTACCATATTTTTATTTAGTCAATTATAATGCTTTTGGTGTTATTTAACATGTTAATACTTACTAAGCTGTCATCCCAGCTCCAATTTTTTAAAGCATATTTTATAAGCTTTGTTAATGTCAGTTAATAAAAATGCAATTGTTCAATGCTCATTCATAGTGCATTACTGTTAATGTACAATTTTGGTTTTAAAACTTTTAGTACCATACCATTCTATTGGTATCAGTAAAAAAAATATATTTTTTAAAATAAAATTGATAAAAGTAATCAGCAAAGACAAATTAAATTGAACAAAAGTGGCGGTAAAGATGTTACAAAAAATGTTACAAAAAGTTCTAATTCAAATAAATTCTGTTTCTGGAATATTCTACTCAATTATCCTGAAAAAAAGTATCAACAGTGAGAATAAATGTTACAAAACCAGTATATTAGAAAGATTTCTAAAGGATCATGTGACACTGAAAAATGGAGCAATGGCTGCTGAAAATTTGCTATCACATGAAAAAATTACATTTGAATTTAAACATAGCCATTTTTATTTGTAATAATGTTCTATATTATTACAGTTTTACTGTATTTCTGATCAAGTAAATGCAGCCTTGACTACTCACAAAAACAAAGTGCAAACTTTTGAACGGTAGTGTGAATGCTAAAATGAACATGTTAAAAAAACTGTTACTGGTATCTGAAAACCCTAAATCACAAAAATATATATAAAAATGTCAAAGGGTGAAGGATTTGGCAACACACCCACAAATGTGCTAGTGAGAATGGCAATTGGCTACGTGCAGAGCAATGATTAAAGGTCAAAGGTTACAGATGCTCCACCACCTTCCCTGATGTGCAGCAGTGATATCTGTACCTGCTCAGATACTTTCACACAAGCATGTCCACATATATGTTCCACACAGAGAGGGTGAGGAAACTCAGGGAGAAGAACAGATGCTGAGTAGCAAGACCTCACAGCCAGCAAATGTGACACTTAACCTTCCATCAGATTGAGCCCTTCAGATCCCCATCTTGCCTTCAGGAAGTTAGAAGCATAGACAAAACGCCTGCACAAAGATCAGCTTTCCAGACCTCCCAGAAAACACCAGCCTCCGCAGGTCAGAGTGGAAGGACAGAAGCTATTCAGTCTCAAAACTCCACTAGCAGAGCATCTTGAGGAGAAAGAAACCCCTTCCACAAAAAGTATCTCACCGATAAGCGTTTAATAAGCGTGTATGAATTATTAAAGGAATAGTTCTGACAAAAATTAAAATTCTGTCATCATTTACTCAATACCTCTATGGCTTTTTTCATCCATGGAACACAAAGCGAGTTAATTAAAGCAGAATTGTAGCTTTTTTCACAGTGAAAGTGAATGATGATTATGATTGTTAGGCGAGATTTCAAGGCAAGATTTTCAGTGAACAGCTTTTCAGTCTTTCAATGGCTTTAAAAGTAATAAAGTGAGTCATCTGAATCACTTTTATGGTGCTTTTTGGAGCTTCACAGCCCCTGGTCACCAACCACTTTCATTGTATGCATGAAAGCAGCTTGAACATTCAGCTAAACTTCTCCTTTGTTGTATAACAAAGGAAAAAAACACCTAACAGAACGTGAAAATTATGACAAATTTCATTTTTTAGGTGAACTGTTCCTTGAAATATTAGAGAACTGAACAATATAGAGAGTGTTAGACTGGTGGTGCAACAGCGGTCAGCTGCCACATTGTGGTTGTTATGTGGTCACAGATGGTGGCATAGTTGACAGGCCGAGGCCGACTGACACTTACCAGCGAGCAGGAAGGTGATGAGACATGTTTCTTTGGGCATGTAGAGCTTGAGTCTGGAGCCACTGAACACGTACTCCACCACAGCCTCCGAGCGGCCCGCCCTCTGCAGGAATGGCAAGAACTGTTTCGCCTTCTGTGTCTCCTGTGCAAGAATAGAGAGGAAGGAAGAAACATAAGTCAGTAAAAACATCAGAGGTGTTTAAACGACATATGAAAACAAAAATTAGGGCAGTTCTATCATGACAACTCTCTGAAGAATTTAGCATGGTAATGGATTAGTGGTCGACCGATATATCGGCCGATATTTGGCATTTTTCAAATATCGGCATCGGCCGATATGTTTTTCTGTTTGGCCGATGCGTTCGAGGCGGGACTTTTATTTTGACGGTGCTGATAACGGCAGCGCCTGAGCACACAGTGCTCACATTCTCCCTCTTGTTTGCAGTCATCGTTAACAGTTCTGTCTAATACGGATAGAAGAAGTCTGTCTAATAATCAGATAGAACTGTTAAACAAAGGGATTAAACTGTATACAAAAAAGTATTATAACGATTGCTTTTATATTATTAGTAATAAAAAGGCAAACACTATAATACTTTCTCGTTTGCCGTCAGCATTCAACAAAAACGCATTTATATCATTTAAACAAATCTTTAAATGGCTAATGAGCATTTAATTTCACAAAACTTGCAAACTTAGTTGAATCCAGTTGTGAGATCTTGTAAAGTGTGCATGTATATCCTGCATGATCGCGTGTTCTCTGCGTGATTTTCGGTGCGATTTGAATACTTTAAACAATAAATTCGTGATTTCAAATTATGCTGTGCTTTATACATTTGCCCACTGTTATATTCATGTCATTTTCACTGTGTGCTGTATGTAAAATGAATGTTACCTTAGCTTTATTTGAAAAAATAGGATTCAGAACGCACACAAACTTCCCAGAATACCGAGTGCTCTGTTGGTTACAGTGTTTACTTCTTTTTTAAATATATTTATATTAAATATTTATTTATTTGTGAAAAATACTTCGCCATCTAAAGTATAAGTATGTTTATTTTACAAATTTATTTTTTAATCTATTTTCAAATAATTTAAAATTTCTTAAATATGCCCCTGTACCACAAAACCAGTCATAAGGGTCAATTTTTCGAAATTGAGATTTCTACATCATCTGAAAGCTGAATAAACTGTATCGAATGGCATTCCGGGGGTAAAATACACGTTTTTTGGCGGGGATCTTCCAGTAAAATTCACATTCCAGGGACTAAATGTCACATTATTGGGGTCGCTTCAACCCGCGGACATGAACAACCCGCGGCAACAGTGTTAAAGTAGCCCAATTCTGCGGGAAAACCACGGACTTGGCAACACTGCTTATTAACCGACCGCAATATAGCGTTTCCTTGTTTACCACTGTAAACAAAGCAGAGTTGCGCTTTATACGGAGAA
>NW_015629109.1:305928-325114 GCF_001515625.1 Sinocyclocheilus rhinocerous
GCAAAAAAAATCTAAATATTGAGAAAATCGCCTTTAAAGTTGTCCAAATGAAGCTCTTAGCAATGCATATTACGAATCAAAAATTAAGTTTTAATATATTTACAGTAGGAAATGTACAAAATATCTTCATGGAACATGAACTTTACTTAATATCCTAATGATTTTTGGCATAAAATAAAACTCAATATTTTTGACCATACAATGTATTTTTGGCTATTGCTACAAATATACCCCAGCGACTTAAAGGGATAGTTCACCCAAAAATGAAAAGCAAATAAACATCAAATTTTCATTTTTGGGTGAACTATCCCTTTAAGACTGGTTTTGTGGTCCAGGGTCACAAATGTTAATTAAAATAACTACAATTATATCGGCTTTATATCGGCCACCCTGCTTTCCAAGATATCGGCATCGGCTGTCAAAAAAACAATATCTGTCGACCACTATAAATTATATGACAATGTATTTAGTCTTGGCGGAATACTAGATCTGCTACGCTGCTGCTGCAAAGCAAGTACAGGAACTTGCTACTGCCAATAGATACACCGATACGGTGCTGTGAGTTTTTAAGACATACTGCCACTGTAAAAATAGCATATATAAAAACACGTAGCAGATTTATACAGGTGGAGCTGGGGAAAGTGGAGGATTTCAGAGGAACTCTAAAAGCACGCTGCGAAATGCTCTAGTGCAGTGGTCACCAACCTTTTTAGGCCCAAGATCCCTGACCTCAGATCGACGGGTTGGCGACCACTGCTCTAGTGAATGCTAACCAGCCATCTGAATGTAAAGCAGTCAGCTTGTGCCAAGTAGTTTAACGCTGTGAATATGCGTTAATGACCCATCACCCTGTGCCATTTAGAGTTTCATTACAGAACTTGGTATTTATTTGTTATAAATATTTATTTTTATATTTACGTCTTTTTTTGGTTATAATTTTTTCGTCTTTAATTGTTCTTTGCATTTTTTACTTGTTCTATGCATTTATTTTATACTTATTAATTTTTATGCTTGTTATAAAAAGTATAAAATTAAATGCATGTGTTTTTATTTACTTTCTTTTTTAGACTTGGCTATTATACTTCACTAGTTATTATACTTGCTTAGATGTTACTTGATTTTGTACAAACAAAATGCCACATTAAACTTTGCAGTTGTCATGACAATCACTACATGTCTGGGTCATTTTAAAGAACATTTTTTTATAGAATTTAAATATGTATTGATAGCATGATTAAATGCATCATTTTTGCAATACAAAACTAGTTATGCAATAAAAATGCATTCATTAATGCAACATATTAATATAATTGCACTAAAACAGCACCCTTATTTTATTTATTGATTGCATCAAATTTTTAAACAAAATTTTGCACATGCGCCTTCACTGGCTACCTTGGCTGGTTTACTTACATTAGTTTACATACTTTTGATTTGTAATTCAAATGTGGACTAGAAAACGACAGGCCAAGTGGAAGATAACAGTTTGACACTGTGAGCCATTATGGGAGTAGGGCAGCTCTATTTCAAGAGTGTCCTGACCAAGGGTGTACTTTTAGAAGTGAGATTGGCCATCTTTCTGTTTGACAGGTGTGTAACAGAGACACTTCAAATTTCACTTTAAATATTGCTGCTTCCTGTGACTAAGCACACCAGGGCCGCCCACCGCAGCTGGAAATACAGCCATGACCCACACGAAGAAAGACACCAAAAGAGAAAGTAAGAGTGAAAAGAAAACAAACACATCCAAAGATAAATGGTCCTTTCAGACCAACGACATAGTCCCAATCCAAATGGCATTACTCTGACTGTCAGTCATATAATGAGGGAATCTTGTTTCTGGATGAGAAATTAGAATGTTACCGTTTGAGAGTGACACACTCTTTTCTCTCACTCTAAATGCCTCCCACACAAACTCGGGTATAAATAACATCCTGAAAAAGTTCGCAGACAGCTGCCATATACTTCATTAAAACCTGAGGAGCTCATTCATAAACGCAGAGATGAGACGATGAGATGAGGAAGGAGAGAGTTGAGGAGAGGTGAACAGGAAGTCAGCGGCTATTAAACGTCAGTTGCTTCACACACCAAGTAACAAGCCTGTCACCCAGCAAATGACATTTACAAGCTAAGTAAAATTTAATCTTCATTTGGTAAGGCACCCAAACAGATTCGCCTAAAAACAACTTTAGAGCTACGAGCATGATGACTTTATGGGTAGAAAGACTATTTTTAGAGAGGCGTTCATTAATTTAATGGTCAGGGCCGTAATGCAGCAATAAATCAGCTGTCATATGACGAAGCTTTAACATCAAAGATTTGAGAGAGGAATCTGGGATATAGAAGACATTGGTAAAGACATTGGAAGAACATACCGTCATAGGTCATGCTCAGGCCCAGACAAATTCTTTTTTGCATTTGATTCTTGATTTTGAAGTCAAATTTATTAAATGGAACTTTATTAAATGCACTCTTATTCGCAGCTGAAAACAAAAGCAGCCAAATATTTAAACTAAAGAAAATCAAATTAGTCTAAAAAACCCACCATGTATAATGTACAGCTTTAGCAGAGAGAATATCTTTCCTAAGTAAACAAAATAGACGTAATGACTGAAATATGATTAATCAAAATGATTAATAGATGCATGCACAATTATCCATGCACTGCATACATTTTATACATGTATCTTACTAACCACAAACAAATGCCTTTCAATTTGAATCTGTGGAATTCAGGATTAAATGATTGTGCAGCGATTTTTACAAATACAGACATGTTTGATTCGCAAACATGTCTATTTGTAAAAATTGCTACACAATCATTTAATCCTGAATTCTACAGACTCAAATTGAAAGGCATTTGTTTGTGGTTAGTAAGATACATGTATAAAATGTATGAAGTACATGGATAATTGTGTAGTGCATCTATTAATCATTTGGAGTCTAATTTCATCCCATAGAAATACATCCCTATGAATCAGACTCAAATAGCAACTGAAGCAAATAAAATCAAAAGCTTACCCCTGAAATGTCTGCCACCCTGTGAATGGGCACTTCTTTCTTGCTGTGAAGTCCTTTACCATTCTTGATCGCCCTGCAATGATTCAAGCACTATGTTAAAATCGAAATATTTAGAACGGGTCCCCAGAACATAAAACCATTTCTGCCTCAGCCTGAGAAACCAACCCTTAAACAAACCCACCCATTCATTCATCCCATGCCACAAAAGAGCCAACAAATCACATTTATAGGCCAGCAGCTCTCATGCATTACACATGGGAATGTATACAGTGTCTTTTGTGTGTGTCGACTGCTCGATCAGTGTAATAGTGGTTGCTGAGTGGTGATGCCTGCACATTACAGTAGATACAGGAGGAATGAGGGAAGTGTCTTTGGCCTCTTTAAGGCAGATGTATCTGTGGCTGTAGCCTCCCTGGTGTCCAATCAAATTCGGTGAAAAATAGAGGAAGGGAGAGAGAGCTCGTCCTGAGGTTGATTTCTCAGAGGATGTAGGGTAACGACCAGCAATCTCTGCTAAAAATAAATTTGAGGCCCGCAAACCTCCCATCTCCGCAGGCTCCACGGGGAAGCATTACCCAGAGAGCGAAGGACAAGAAAATATAGGAGAGATGTGTGTGAATGCATGTGCGCTTTCGAGAGCAACACCAAGAGTGAAGAATAGAAATGGAAAAGAAAGAGCAGTAGATAAGCAGCAGCAAGTCTCTTTCTCGAGAGAGTCGCCCCATCTATCGCCGACCACGAGATCCGAATCTCTTTCTGTGCAATAAACCACCCTTGAAACCTCTGCACCGCAGATCTATATAATTATATTCGTAGACAAAGAATAAAAGAGCAATGCTTTACTGCTGGTGCTTGAGGTATAAGCTCTGGGACTGATATTGCCCCCATGAAATGAGAGCTAACCAGACAAGCCATGACTTACTGCACAGAACAAAATGGCTCCATTTCACAGACGGCTTCTCCTACTCAATGTGTGGAAATATGGCCCACATTCGCTAGCCGGCGGTTTTATTTTAGTGTTTTGACTCACCTTGCCTCTGCTGCCAAGAGCTCGTCGTAATGAGAAGATCTTTGATCGTCGTCCTGACGGTATCTGATCACTGTTGCGAGACCTTTACTGACCAGAGCCTCAGCAATGTTTCTACAAAGAGCGGGGTCAGAAAACCTTTTAAAAAAATGATGAAGGAATGGTCTCTGATCTCTCAGGTGTTCTCTAACCTCATCAGGCATTATAGGAGAAAATTTAGAGCTGTTAAACTGGCAAATGGAGGTTTCAAAAAGTATTGAATAAAAGGGTGCCGTTAATTGTGGCAAATGTGTATTAGAGATAAAAGGGTGCCGTTAATTGTGGCAAATGTGTATTAGAGAAAAACATTTATTTCATAATGATATTTCCCCCCCATTTTAAATTCTTTAATTTAAAGATATTTTTTTTAATAAAAGATCAAAAGGATTAACAATGCAGATTAATTTCCACAGCCTTCTTTGATCATATTTACCAAGGGTGCCGATATTTTTGGCCATGACTGTACACATGGTGCCGAGTTAAATAATGTGTTTATGCAATTATTATTTGCTGCTTAATGCATTAAATAATTAATGGAATTATCATCCATTAAATATAGCAATCCATATCAGTATTGGACCTGGTATCGGTAATACTGGCTTTCTTTACTTTCTTAGGGAAAAGGAGCTATTAACCAAATGTTTAAAATACTGTCTTTGCTATTTCCACATTAAATTTGGAGATTCCATGTGAAAATATATGCTTACAAATGATCATGTTAGGTCTGATTGATTATAGAAATCTGTGCGATTATTTTAAATCAATCAATTTATGCAACTATTTCGGGATAGTCTATAGACTTCAGTTTGCACGTTGTTTGAAGGAGAGCGTTGAGTGAGATTGAGTAAGGCCTAATTTGCAGAACTGAAACATAATTGATCACAACAAGCAATATTGGTGCCCTGCAAGCAAAGTGGCAAATGCATTTCTCATTGCCATTTTTCAACACAGATACTGCCTTCAGCAAGCAGCTCGCATTCCCCTATTGCAGAGCACAGCAAACAAGAGCAAGAGGCATTCTGTGTCAAGTTTTGGTAATAAAACCAAAAGGGCAAAAACATGATTAAAAGCAAAGAGCGCTTTTTATTTTTGGTGCCAATGCTGGTTTCGTAGGAAGAGTGGTAAACAGTTTCTGCAAGTACTCAATGTGATCCTCTCTTTAAATACACAAACATACCACAGTTCAGAGGCACAAAATACAATATGAAAAGGCGGGGACTGTTGAGGTTAAGCAATCAAACCAAAAAACCTGTACACTGACTAAACAAAACACAGAAATTGCAAGCGTTGAGAACTATACTTCCTATGTCAGTCCTACTTCACCATGCTTCCAAAAATCAAATGTTTACTGAAAAGTAACCTATTGCATCAGCCTGACAGACTGTCTGTGCTGCCATGGATTTTTACGGATCTACAATCAGTTCAGGCTCTTAAATTATTTATGGCACTATGGGAAATCCTGGAAAGAACTGATTTCGAATCAGCGAAGAGTCAAGATGCGGCAAAGCAGCTGAGCCCTCAGGCGATGTGACCACCTGTTACCCACAATGCTCTAACGCCAAGCACTGGGGCATGGTTGGGTAATCACAGCCTAAGGCGTAATACCACCCCAGACTCATGTGCCTGGCCTCACTTACCCTAACAAGGGACAGTGTGCTAGATCACACATCCACATCACAAGGGTGAACAAGAATCATTTGAATTCACAGAGGAGTCATAAAGGGTAATAAATCATACAGCAGTCCCACTTCTGAGAGTGAGAAGATTGTTAGAGAGAGTCTAGAAACATTCAGATTTTATTTATGGTTCCATTTCTTGTGTCACAGTGTCTTTTGCTGTTGGTTGTCAACTGAGACAACTTACATTTGAAGAGCAACTGCTACTGTGTAAAGAATAGACCCAAATTTTAAATCATTATTCAAAATCGGAATGATTAACGAGTGGATTTGATCAATTTATTGTTTAAAGTTAACTCAATGACTATCCAGAAGCAGTGGAACAAGGATCAATAGAGGGGAAGATTTTGTTCTCACACAATTATCAGCATATGACTTGAAATCCATTGCATGAGTTACATTACGGTCTAATAGTTTAAAGTCAGCAAAAAAAGAAAGAAAAATGTATACTTTTATTCAGGAATGACATTAAATTGACCAAAAGTGACAGTAAAGACATTTATAATGTTAAAAACAATTTCTATTTCAAATAAATGTTGGTCTTTTGAACTTTCTATGGTTTCCAAAAAAAACATATAGCAGTATATTGACAGTAATAATTAATGTTTCTTGAGCACCAAATCAGCATATTAGAATGATTTCTGAAGGATCATATGACACTGAAGACTGGAGTGATGGCTGCTGAAAATTCAGCTTTGCCATCACAGAGATAAATTACAGATACAAGATATTTTAAAATATATTAAGATATTAAAAAGAAAAAAGTTATTTTAAATTGTAAACTCACAATATTACTGTTTTTTTTTTATTAAATGTAGACTTGGTGAGAATAAGAGAATTTAAAAAATGTTTAAAACATATATATTTTATATATATATATATATATATATATAATTACTGACCCCAACACTTTTGAACAATAGTATACATGAAACCATTTATAGCGTGTTTTTTGTTCGTTTGGTTTTTTACCATTTTATCACAGAGAGTGGGAGGAGAAGGTTTTGAAAGAGCCAAAAAGCAGAACTGATTTGGTAACTGGTTAGTTTACTTACATTCCACCAATGGTCACTGTAGCACAGGTGCGCTCTGGGAAAGCCGGGATGCTACCCGTTTCCATGGCACTGGTGGCAGCTCTGATGTAATCGACCATGACATTAACCTGCAAAGACAAAACAAAATGGTTCAATCTCCAGCAGAGTTGATGTAGGGCCAAGAAACAAGGCCTACGTAGACAGACACACTATAAGCCTGTCAGGGGCTCAGCTATGGAGATAAATTGACCATTGAATCCACACGTGAGGACACAGAGAACTGCACTGTAACCCTGTTTTATGATGTCGCATTAAACATGACAGAATTATGCCAAGAAAGAGCAACACATCAAACTCTGAATTTGATATCTTTGTACAGGATTGCAAATCAAGCGAAAAGCTGGCTTTAAAGGAAAAAAATGGATTACAGGCCTTTCAGGGTGGACAAATTGTGTTAGAGCATCTAGCGAGGGGTTTGGTGTGTGCGTGTGTGTACAAGCATGACTGTGGGCTACTTTCCAAGGTCACCCTGAGTCAGTGTGAATCATGTCAGACTAGACCATAGATCTCCCCAGAGGAAGCCAAACCAAACATGGAAACTGTTTATCACGAAGCAAGAAAGAGGCGGGGACCGGTAACTATTTCGCTTGATGGCGACGGAGGCAAGCAGAAGGGAAGAGGATAACTAAAGCTGATTATTTCACACCAAACTGCTCCAGGTTAAGAAATCAACTCCATTTGTGTCAAACTCTCGCCGAGGTCATCGGATAATCCCGGAGGGGGCATCGCATTCGGCATTTTCTTGTTAGCTTTGAGCAAATAAGAAGCCGCGTTGAGATATTCTGAGATAGGAGGCTGTGATCTGGCCAATTTTGTTCAATCAGTTCAGAGCAAACAAAGGGTTGGAAGCTAATCTGAAATAGTAAGCCGGATCTCCCATCTGTCTTGACACGCAGGGGGGAAGATCAGTCATTAATCGGGATGGCACCAATAACAACCCAAGGACGAAGACTTCACCTGACCGAATGCCACACCCATGGTCCTCTGGGAGTGTGTGGATTGATTACATCCTGTTACAGAACGGATGAACATAATGCATTAGTGCACGTGTGTAAAGTTTCTCACAGAAATGAGGCATGTGTCAAAGCACTCACTTCCCCAAGACACTTCCCACCTGTCCAGAGGCTGATGAGAGTGAACCATATGCTCAGGAGCAATCGATTTCAGTGTGTGTATCTCTAAAATAAAGCGGTGTCCTAGTAAACTAGGAGAGGAATTCTTATGTAATTCAAGTTGATTAGTCCAACAATGAATTGATGGCAAGCACACCAAATGGACACAAGACCACTCTTGCAACGCTTTAGCAAACTGGTCAAATCTACAGCTTAAAGGGACAGTTCACCCAAATCTGAAAATAGTCTTCATTTACTCACCCTCATGTCGTTCCAAGCCTGTATGAGTTTCTTTATGTTGAACACAAAAGAAAATATTCTGAAGAATGCTGGTAATCAAACTGTTGATGGTTCCCTACTATGGAGGTCAATGGGGACCAACAACTGTTTGGTGGTTCTAAATTATTCAAAATATATTCTTTTTTTTTTTTTACTTTTTTTTTTTGCCGATTTTTGCATTTATTGTTATAGGACAGTGAAGATGAGACAGGAAGCGAAGTGCGAGTGAGAAAGGGGGCGGGATGGGGAAGGGTCCTCAAGCCAGGATTCGAACTCGGGACGCCCGAAGTGCAACGGCGCAGTGCCCACAAGGCTATCGGCACCAAGATATCTTCTTTTGTGTTCAACATAAGAAAGAAACGTATACAGGTTTGGAACGACATGAGTGTGAGTAAATGACAATTTCATTTTTGGGTAAACTATTTCTTTAAAGGGGTCATATGATGCGATTTCAAGTTTTCCTTTCTCTTTGGAGTGTTACAAGCTGATTGTGCATAGATAAGATCCCGCATCATATGACCCCTTTAACAGTTTAAGGAAGGTGCTCACATTTAGACAAATGTATTGCCGTACTGATCCATATGATATAATGCAAATGTAGATTTATGAAAACAGGACAAAGAGCATGCAACTGCCTAGCAAAATGAAATGTTGAAATAAGACAATTTTTACATGGCAAAAGAAAGTTCCATGCTTTGAACTAATTCCTAAAGTTGTATGTAAAGTTGTAAATTCCATTTATCCCTCCAATTCATTTGCCTCAAAATGAAAATGTAACTCAGTTTAATGGACATAATGGAAGTTCATTAGGTGGGGGAATCCTGTGGACACTAATTTTCTTACCCCAGGAGTTTAGTGTTTCATCAGCAAATAAAACACAAAATGATTGCATTTTCATCCCCTCTTCTTCTACTCTCCAGTTCTCTCTTAGAAAGGCACAGACAGCTCTGCACCATTGGGCAGGAGTAATGAGCTTGGTTGAACGACAACATGCCCTTCTTAAGAAACACAAAGCGCCAACAATTCCCGCTCGTTCAGAAGAGCAAATGTGCTTATGAAGAAAGAGAAAATGAATGAGCGAGAGTAAGAAGAGGCCCATTTGGGAAGCAGATGACAGATTAAATGGGCTTTTAGAGTCATGTCTGAATTGAAAGATCTGACTGAAGGGCAACAGCAATGGAGGGTTTCAGAAAAGCCCAGACAGAACCAGTAAGAAGAGAATGACGAAGACAGAAATGCTGCTAATGGTGAAGCATCCGTCAAAACGTAGACAGGTCCACTGAAATGTCTCGGGGAAATGCAGAAAGATTGAGCTGGTGCATGTACAGCAAGGATGCTTTCACACTTGGTTTGACTGCTTTGTCCAAACCAGAGATGGATTCCACTGCCTCCCCCGCTGGACTCTTTTCACATTGTACATCTGGGTTCAAACAGTGGCATGTGTGAATCATCAACGCGATAACCACAGAGAGTAATTCGATAATGAGTCAGGAAGAGAAGACTCACAGTTCATGTTTTCGACAGTATGGATTTATAACCAAAATTTACACACAAAAGCATTTGTGTTTGTCTGCCACAGATGTATTGCATGAAATGCAATGTGAACTGCACTCCAAATGCAAATTATCTGGAGACAAGCAAGTATAACAATGTGCGTGACTGGGAGCACACAAAGGAACAAATACACTACAGTTTACATTCATACCAACCGTGAATATTCAGAAGAGGTTTTATTAAACATAAAAACATAAAATAAATACTCTGCAATCAATGCCAACAAATTGTGGATGAACTGACTTTGAGTCCGTTCTTAATAATAATAATAATAAAAAAGAGATAATAGTAATAGTAATAATAATAAAGCGGTAATACGATAAATATTATAATCATCTAGTATTTTTATAACTGTCATATTATTGTTATTGTTTTTATTACTGTTATGGTTTATTGTATTAGCATCATTATACAATGTTTTTATTAATTTCATTAATAACTACAGTTTATTATTGTTGTTGTTGTTATTGTTATTGATTTGTTTTATTTGAGCTAGTTATTAAATTAACAATACAATTATCATTAACAATACAATTGTTTATTATTATTATTATTATTACTAAAACAATTATTATTATTATTATTATTATTATTACAATTACAACAATAATTTTTATTATATAATTTTTAACAATACAATTATCTATTATTATTATTATTATTATTAAACAATTGTGTAAATTTTTTTAATTTTTAACACCACAATTACCTATTATTATTATTATTGATTTGTTTTATTGGAGTTATTGTTATCAAATTAACAATGCAAGTATCACTAACAATACAATTGTTTATTATTATTATTATTACTACTACTATTATTATGTGGGGGCGGGGACAATTATTATTATTATTATTATTATTATTATTATTACAATTACAACAATAATTTTTATTATATAATTTTTAACAATACAATTATCTATTATTATTATTATTAAACAATTGTGTTAATTTTTTTAATTTTTAACAACACAATTACCTATTATTCTTATTATTGATTTGTTTTATTGGAGTTATTGTTATCAAATTAACAATGCAAGTATCACTAACAATACAATTGTTTATTATTATTATTATTACTACTACTATTATTATGTGGGGGCGGGGACATTTACAAACTTGGATCACAAATGGACACTGGTCCACACCAAAAGGTCTATAGTGTGCAAACATCCCAAGCATACATATGTGCATCTCTGATATGTGCACAGCCAAACCTGCTCTCTGCGAGCTTAAGTCCCTGTGAGTGGAGTCTATCGCGGTGAGGGTAGGTGTAGTCAGGAAACTCTGTAATACACATTTCATGGATTAAAAGTGAGCTGCTAGTCTCACACGCCACTGTAATTCCCTCTAAAGCAGAAGTAGAGGGAAAAGATGAATGAAGTCTGCACAGCTCTGCCGCGGCAGCCTCAATGTGCATCAGGGCAACATGTGAAAACTCAGCACGTCCTCTTCCATATAAACCAACAAACTAATAAACAAAGCAGCACATACCTGCATAAACACAGACATCAAACGCTTGACACTGACATTCCACACAGTCACTGTCTCTTGTTAACACCTCTCACACACACACACACACACACACACGAACGCTCACACCCACATAACAGGAGGCACTTTGAGCGGGCAGGATTATCCAAACGTGCTCTTTCCTGATAAGTGGATTAATGCAACATTTTCATTTGACTTTTTTGCTGAGGCAGAGACCCTCTACAGAGGCGCTACTTAGAAAGTTAGCCAAATCTAGCTTTGGATTATGTCACCGGGAAGTTCTGTTTCAATACCGAGAGGAGGAAATTCACTTCTCCACAGATTTCCCTCCATTACCCACTGCTAGTGAATGCCACTCATTCTCTCCATCCTTTCAAAAGAAGAAACACGATCTGAAATGGACGCCACGCTCCAGAGCTGTGGCTCACTGGGGCTTGGAGGAGCTTCTCTACCTCCTTTCCTTTGATCTTCTCTTGCTGATTGTGCCGCTGAACTCTGATATTGATCACATACTCGCAGAGATATAGTGGGAGTTGACCTTCGACCTCTTCTGGGACCTCTTTTTGAAGACTACAGTCATGTTAGAGCGACAGAAGATGGATGCAACCTCATCGAATCCACCAGAATCAGCTCAAGCTCTTCCACTAATACTCTGGAAACAAAAGTCAGGTACTACTTACCCTTTGTGACCAGCTGGGATGCAGCCTGTAAAGAACGAATGGCATCTTAAATGCAAAATCAAAAGGTTCTGGGCATAAAATAGTCCCTTCTGGCCTTATCTGGCAGAAATGAGTCATTAGATTTGTACTTTTTCAGCAACAAAACAATCGGTCTTTAATGATGTCTCTATTTTATAGTTATGAACTTCTATAATTGCCCAGATTGTATTTCTCTTTTAAACAGTTGGAACATTTTAAATTTTCCACAGCAGTTGCCAGGGCAGAGGGAGAGATGCTAAAACATGCCGTGCCTCAGTACAAGGCCTCATACTCACACCATATTGTGTCCTAGCAACAGCTAAAGAAATCTGACGAGAGACTGTCAACTGGTGCATTTAAAAATGTAATTAAAATTAATTTATGTAACTAGCATTCACAATTGCAGTGTGTTTCAAAGACCACTGCTTTACCTTTTGCATTTGGTTCACCTCAATATGGAATATCTGGCTACAAAAATAACATTTCCTGCACAGAAATATTAAGATCCTACTTTTGACTCTGAAGATTGATGATTAATACTATACACTACTAATTTATGTCAGAGCACTTCTGTGACACTTAATGAGCCAAAATTGGATCCTGAAGATGATTGCCGCAGTCTTGCGCTGGATACATTCTGAATGAATTCAAACATTCCCACACTGTTTGCATTAATATGCAAACAAGCATCTTATCACGCAGAGCGTTGTATAAATCCAACTATCTGTTGACTACTGCTGAGTGCATACATGGGAAATGCAAAATCTAATCTGAGATTAAACTCGTTGCTTTCCATTTCCCGTCTCCAGTTAAAAATATTCACATGATTCCAGGTCAGTGAACCATACTTCTGTAAAAAGAAGCAGCAATAAAATATTGGTTTCTAAAGCAGCCTTACGTTCATACAAGGATGATATAAAGCTGCATTAGTAATCCATGCATCCGGTGATCATTTATGAGAAAACGTCTGTGTGTGAGGAAATGTGCGGTCATATTTCTTTGGTGTTAAATCAAATGGGCCTTGCAGGCTGGGCTTTTCATTATTCTGCACATAAATCGTGAATTGTTTGGGTGAGAAAAGTCTTGAACAGACAATAAAGCGCAGCTATACAATCTGCCCATTATGCTTTAATAAGTCCCAATATGACAGAATTTTCAGAACATCCCACACCAGTTTATACCCTGCTGTCCCAATTAAAACGGCAACAACTTCTGATGCCAAGTATTTCTGTTTGATATGAGTGACACAGATGGAAACACTTCATGTTTTACATTTACTCCTGAAATCACCCCAAGTATTTTCAAAATACACATTCATGCTCTTGTTGTGAGTGATTCATCTGTGCATAATCCAGTGACTTCATGAACTAACAACTTTTTAATTGTTCAGGGTTAAATGTTAAACCATAAATATACTAACGTTTATTGTTTATTCATGTTCATTCATAACATTCATTTAAAATGTATATTCAAATTATATATACATTATTTATGTATTGTAAAATTAACTAATTGAATATTTACTGTTAATCCAAATATAATATAAAATATTTCTCTTCATGAACTTTCATCAAAATGTAAACTGGAAACTACTTTTTCTTCATTAACTTTGGGACATGATAAAGATGTAATAAATAACTAATATATTGTTGGGAATAAGTATTGAAATTATACTGTATAACTTCTACTATATGTACATATTTGTGTTAAAAACATCTCAACATTTCTCATGTTGAAGCTTTGTGTTGTGACATTTTTTGTTTTCCTCGTAAAATAAAGAACTAAAGTTAAAAGAAAAAACATGTCATTTGTGCCTCTGTGAATAAAGTCGCTCAGCTCATGGTCTGTGTGGTCTATGTGTTCAGTGACTCCAAACAGAATACAGAAACTCAGAGAAAGAAAACAACTCTGCATCCATATGAAATGGACAGAAAAACATATGGAAAGAAAACGTTTATACAGAAAGACTTAGTCTGTTTGTGTGAGAATGTCACAAAGTCTCTCACCTTCTTGCCAATGAGCTTCTTTCTCAAGAATTCCCGTGCCTCAAACATGTAAGGAATGTCATAGAGTGGACGGAAACGCTTGTCTTTGTCCTTGTTCTTCTCCTATAGAGTCAGACAGAATAGGGGAAAAGAGAAAGACAGAGAGAAAAGTCAATATCACATAAATGAAAAATAGCCTTCTGTCCCAAACAGGCACAACATTTAATCACTTCCTCAGAGTCTCATATGACTTCCTTCCAAAATGAGGTTCGAAGCTTCCTGTCTTCCACACCCTCACCTCTCTTTCCAATTTTACCATTCTCTTAAAACCTAATATCCTTTCTTTTCCCACACAGCCATGCTAATGTGTCAGGATTGGGAGATGACACGTCTCATTGTTTCGATCTCTTGGTGTTCCAGGCATGTGACTCCACATACAAAATGCTCTCACTGCCACACGTTGATATACTAGAAATAGAACCTCATTTACATTTTTCATAAGCAAGGGAAAAGGGTTGTTATTTTCCCCAGAGAAATGCCAAAAAAAACACTCAGTATGCTCAATATTCCAGGCTCCTATTTCGCAGCTGAGGCCACAACAGTATGAATTAACACACAATGCCACATTCAGAAAAACTCTACCTAAAATAGAAAATAAAAGTCGATTTTGTGTTGCGGGGAGGAACGCTGAACAAATCACTCCATCTTTTCAATGAATCAGTAGATTCAATTACCAAACCCAGTCTGATTCGCTCATGATTCAGACTGATTTAGTTCAGAGCCACTCTACCTGAAATGGAAAATAAATGTCTTTTGTGTGTGTGTGTGTTTTGGGAAGGAACACTAAAACCACTTCATCTTTTCAATGAATAAGTAGATCCAGTTAACAAACCCAGTCTTATTAGCTCATGATTTGGACTGATTCAGTTCTTAAGAGTCAATGATCAAGTCTCAGCAGTTAACAGCCTGGACAAGAGAAAAATTACTAGGGAATATAGACTCATTTCAGAAAGCTGTTGCATGGTGTCAAAAGACCTGAAACAAAGCACACAAGTCACTTGGACTGTTTTTTATGGTGCTTTATAACGTTTCACATTCATTGTAATTGCATGGAAAAAAGCGACCAGTACATAAATCAAAATATCTTTTATGTTTCATGAAAGTAAATGATGATTTAATTTTTTTTGGATGAAAAATCCCATTAAGAATTAGGTGCCGATATTGCTCTACAGCTACTGACTTTTTTAGATTTGGCTCAATCCAAGCTACAATGCTTTGACGCTTGAGGGAAAACCATAAGCAAGAGCAGAAATAAACGAGATAGACAACTAACAACAGCCAGGATGAGGCATAGCTTGTGGGAGAGATCGGACTGTTAACCCTAAGGACCAAATCTTACAGCGAATAAAAGCATATTGACTTAAAAAGCTTAAATCTCAACCATTTTTAAATCCTCATGCTCTGATTCCAGCAAACGTTTATCTGCGCAACAAATAACTCATCTGCGCCCACGTGGTCTGATATTCGGTATGAAATAAAACCGTATCGACCACCCACTTTTGAGAGTGAGACGTAGCATTTAATGCGCCGAGACATCTCTTCTGATGGAGGAGCTTTCAGGACGGCTAAAGAACTGTGCCGATGGAATATAATACAGACAGAAACCCCTGACGGTGAAAGAGAGGACAACCCATTTTCAGTCCGCCTATAAATATCCACGGCAATTCCTTTCCCCCGAGCAAGAAAAGTAGAGGGAGGCCAAGCAGTCTTGCGTTAAGAGTGTGTTTTTTGTGTAAGTGTAGGTAAGAGTGCAAGCATTCTGGGTTTTGCTAGTCGATCATGAATGTCAGCAAGCATGTTACACACAAATACAGCAATCTGTGCTTTTGTTTCGAATACGAGCATGCTAAAATCCGTATGATATTTAACCCATGTGATAGGGTTAAGGTACTAATTGAAGCTGTAGCATGAAAGCTCCACATGTCAATGATAAAACACTCAGAATCAAGGAAGGAATTTATTATGTCCACTAGACAGCTGTAATGCTGCTGAATAGAGAAATCAGCACACGACAAAAAGCTCTGTCGATTGTCGAGATAAAAAGTCTTTGTCATTGTATTGGGCAAATCAAGTGTGTTCTGCGAAGACACGGCAGGCTGGTTACTGAACCGTGTGAGGAGAAATGAGGATTTCTGCGCCTGGCTGACATGCCAATGTTTGCCTGTTACTGGCTCTTAAAAAATTATGGTTTGGCTGCATGCAATGAACGCAAGAATGGTTTCATTCTGCAAGGGCTAACAGGACAGAACAAGACCAAGTCAGGTATTATAAGCAAAATAATCATGTTTTGATACATGAAGGAACGGTGACAAACTGAACTAGTATTACACTTCTCAATTTCAATTTTGTCATTGTTCTAAACCTTATGATTGTCTTTCAGAGGGTCAGTTTTCAAAATGGAGACTGAGGCTGTTGATCTCCAAAAATGCACCATAAAATAGTTGTAAGTCTGTATCTAAGAGTCAAATAATCTTCTCCTCCACCATAGTTTTCAAATAGCATTCACTTCAAACCCAAAAAGTTACGTTAACACTTAGGGACGAATTCTCACTATTAACTAGTTGTTTATTAGCCATCATATTATTAACATATTGGTTGTTTATTAGTACTTATTAGACACATGCTGCATGACCATATTCTACATCCCTAATCCTACTCAATACCTAAACTGAACAACTACCGTACTAACTATTAATAAGCAGCAAATTAGGAGTTTACCGAGGCAAAATTCGCAGTTAATGTTTTGTTAATGGCAAAAATTGGACCTTAAAATAGTGACCAAAGTTACCATTTATGAATGAATATTTCATTGATATTCATTTTATGACACAAAAAACACCATCTTGAGAAATATTTCAAACATTTTAAAAATAGTGCAAAAATAATGTAACGCGCAAGAAATTTGTTCAAAACAGTATAAAAGTTTTTCAGAACTTAAGGAAAGATTTTTCCTTTTCAATATCTTCCACAAATTATTGACCCTAACATGGCTTCAAAAGACTCAGAATATATTGCATTACATATGAAATACTTGAAATTTTTATGGTGCTTTTTGGAACTGGATAATTCCAGTCCCCATTTAAAAATATATATATTTCCGCAATATTTCCTCTTTCGAGTCCCACTGAAGAAAGTCATAAACGTTTGAAACAGAATGAGGGCGAGTAATGACAATTAAATTGTTTGAAAGAGCATGCGTGCATGATGTATTATTTAAAAGTGGCTTGTCGTTCAACACACCTCAGCTCCTGAACTTTAATCTTACACACACACACCTTTCTCACATACATAGATTTCTTTGTCTCGTACCTATACGCACCACTCGTATTTTCATTCCTGCTTCTCTCTCTCTCTTTTTCTCATTAGCCAATCTCATTATCTTCAGGTGATAAATGGCCCATGGACTGAAGCAGAGAGAGAGTGAAGAGCTCTCGCCACCGTCAGGCCTAAGGGTCCTGAGACCTCATAGGAGCTCCTCAATCAGAGAACAACCAATCACACCCTCAGCAAAGACTGCTTAACAGGAAGCCAGCCACTGCTTGGCACAGATGTCCAAAATGAACCTGTTAAAGGGATATTTCACCTAAAAAAATTTTTTTTTCAATTTGCTCATGTCTTTCAAACTTGTATGACTTTCAGAAGACAAAACATATTATGAAGAACATTTCAACTGTTTGTTGATATAACAAAAGTCCTTTGTATAAAAAAAATGGAATAAAGACATTCTCAAGACATTGGTGTTCTACAGGAAACTTAGGAAGAGTACATTTTTTAAAAAATTGAGAATTAGCCCTTCAACCAAACAAGAGCCTCACTAATTCATTTGTTAATGTTTTGAGAAAAGTTAACAATAATTAATTACTGTTAATTAATTACAATAACCAGAAAAAAAGAAAGTGGAGTTAAAACTCCATTTTCTACTAGTTTGTTTATCTTTTATATTTGCACATCAAATTGTTAATTAAGCGTACCCTTTTAGATTTCCATTTGATTGCCATTAATGGCAGATAATACTCAGAGAATGTCACTTAAGGAAAAGATTTGTTTTTGCACTTTAAGCAGTTGAAGGATTAAGCAGTGACACCTTATTAAAGAAGAACAGTAGAGCTGCATATTGAATGCCATCTTCTAGATTTAAATCTACGTAAAATCAACTAAAACTGATTTTATGCCTTAATCTTATGTTTATCACAATGCATTCATCAAATATTGCATTTATCCTTTCATCTTGTGCAGATGAGCTGATGTTTTTCAGTGGTAATTAACAGCATGTTACAGATGCTTAATTTGTATTTAACTCATATGCATTCCTGTAACCAATCTTCCCAAACCTTAACAAGTAAAACCTTAGAAAAGATGGAGCTGTTCTACTCCGCTATAGTAGATCTGATCAATGCAGGAAAAGCAGAAGTCTAAATTTAAACATGATTCAAACCTTTTTTAATCCTCAAGTATTATGGACCTTGAATGACGCAAAAAAAAAAAAAAAAACTTAGCAATTTGTAAGTAACGATTAATGACTGGTTCACGTCAAGAGCATAACTGAGGTGAAAACCTTTCAGCCTCTCGCGTAAGATCACATAAGTCTCGCACGACAGCCGGGAATAGAGTATTATGACCCTCAACATCAGTCATGAGAGTTGCAACGAGCAATTTACACTCATACAGCTGCATCACAGATGCCTTAGAAAAATAATCAGCATTTAAGACTGAAATTACAATGCCCTCTTAAAATAAATCAGCAGTGACGAACAACAGTGACGCATGGAGAAACAAAATGATAAAACAAGAAATGGAGGACACCGGGAGAGGGAAAGAGACACAAAGAAGGGGACGAAGGAACAAACAATTGGTATGATCTTTAGTAGCAGAGGCATCAAAATAAATATGGTTAAAGGTATGTCTACATACACATATATGCAAACATATATGAATGTACTACAGATTAGGCTTGCCGCGATAGACGGTGCTAACGGTTATACCGGTGTTAAGCCACAACACCGGTTACGTCACTTGCCCACCACGTCACCGACCCCCCCCGTCATTTAGATTTTTTATAGTAATAAAAATCATTTAGTTCAGTAAAAGAACAGACACTACAATTAAAAACTGAACGCAGCGTGCCGAACGACAGTCGCATCACA